>NC_056725.1:858656737-858675653 GCF_019279795.1 Protopterus annectens
TGTACTTGCCCCCCCTTGAGTAAAAAAAGTAAATAATTAAAATTTGTTTAACTACTATATAGTTGTTCTTATTTTGTACATGTGTGCTCTACTGTTTAGCTAGAGAGCTAGTAATTCTGACATGGGGTATATAAGAAAGAATACTATACAACTGGCCACCAAATTATACAGCATGTTCGGTAGAGCATATGCACAAAAAAGGCATTCGTGCCTGAGTCCCACCACCTCTTATTTATGTTTTAAATCAGTATTTGAAATAATACTAGACATATATGATTAAAATTTTATTAAAAGCAGGACACAGCCAATGTAACAGTGAACAAAATATATTTTTAAAGGACCCAGATATATAATAGCCTGCTGTTAAGCAATGCTTTACACAGCTAAACACAGGTGCCCATAGTTTAATAGCTTTTACCCAGTTAAACAGAGGTGCCTATAGATTAATAGCACTTAATTAGAAGAACAGAGTTGCCCATGGTTTAATAGCTCACCTTAGCTAAACAGAGTTGCCTATATGTAATAGCTGCTTTACCCAGTGCAATAGAGCTGCCCAGCTTCAGTGCTTACCCAGAGCAGCCTGTGTTTATGCAGACGCAAGCGCTACCGCACTCCTAACCAGCAACTGGGAGCAAACGTAGAGCTAAGCTAAGCTAAAACACAGCCACACTCTAAAGCCCGCCTAGACAATATTTAAAATAAAAGAATAACAAGTTTCAACCATGAATACCTTGATCATAATCAAAGTTACAGAACCACTAAGCCATAAACAATATAGAAGCAGCCACTAAGTCTAACATCTATCAAAACTTATGAGATGGTAGTTTAACTCATTACTAAGCAGGTCTTGCAGTCAGCTGAGAATTTTACAAAGTATGGCCAGTCACAAAAAAGTGCAGAAATGTGGTATATTTAAGCCCCATATATGGGAATACTTTCCTACACATAACTGATTGTAGCTCACATTTCCTAAGTCAGGAACTCTTTGGTGGTGCAGGAGAGGTGCATAAGTACCACCGCAATGTGTTGGGGCATCGAGAGTCCAAATACATGGTTTGGCTCCTTGTCCACAAATCACGCAGACAAGACTCTGCAGGAGCCCAATTCCAAGGGATGGAGTACAAGGCAGAGAACTTGGAACCCACAATGGGTTAGCTAAGTGACTTCACCCAGTGCCACAGGCATTCTTCAGACACAGTGAAGCAGGTCTGTCACCACTCATGAAGACCTTGAAGAGATCTAAAGCAGGACCACCTGAACCAGTGGATACAGGAGGCCTGCAAAAATGCAGGAATGCCCCCACAGGCCCATTGAGGTATGTAATAGCCATGGAAATGCAGTATGTAAGAATTGATAATGGAGTGTGTATGAATGGATAGGTATGTCTCAATACCCTTCATTTACTTTACAGCTGAAGGTGACCATGCTGCAAAATCAGCAAGCCTATGCTGATAGGCTGCTAAGCACAGCCAATTAGGCAGGTTAGTGATTATTCTGCATGTATTGTTATATAACATATGGGAGAGAGCATGAAAGAAGTGTTGTAGTCCAATAAAACACATAGAATTGTCTCCGAATAAGTCCTCTGCATGTAAATTGTCAGATAAAAACATCAGAGAGGCAGGAAAAAAGAGGGTAGTAAACTCCATTAAGAAAGGTAACATATGCCTGAATAATATCCCCTGCAGGCATTGTCATAACATAAGTGGGAGAGCCTGAAAAAAGATTGTTCTACCTATTAATAAAGGTATAATATGTCTTGAACATGTCTGCCATAAACACCAAGTAAAACAATTTGAAGGAGTAGCCTGTGTAAAGTAAAAAGAATGTCATTAATAAAGGTCTAAAACCCAGAGTGTGTCTGTAAGCCACAGAGTCTGAATGTTGTTGTACCCTTTAATATACAAACAAAATTGTTTGAAAATGTAATTGGCAACCCAGAGTTATGCAATCCAATATAAAGTGGGTGATGGAAGTTAGGTAGCCAGAAACATACAGTCCATTAAGTCGTTACTGGCTGGCATGAATAAGTAATCTAAGTACATGTGTAGCATGTAATTATTCACCAGAAATGGGAGGTGTGTCAAGAAATGCAGTGGGTTCTGTACAAACTAAGGAAATGTCATGTGAAAACATCCGTGATATGTAGATAAAGAAATATAAAATGTAAACAAGTAATATGTAGAAGTATCATCTGTATCCTAAGAAGTTAGCATGTCGATATACTGCATATATTAACCAGCCAAACCCATGACACAACCTAATGTATATGGCAAGTGTAATAATACAGGTAGGGATATACAATTGCAGTCACTGGGAATGCAGTGTAGACTAAAAGGTCATTATAAGATGTTAAATCTCAGTTTTTTCTACACCCTACCGTGATGTGCATAAAACCATGCAATTCCACACCTCAAAGGATATCTGTAATCTTAATATTTGCTGGGACATATGTCCTATTGTTTTATAAATATTTGCATTGGATGTTACGCATGTGTTCTGTTCAAATGCCTTCCACATTCATGGTGGCTCGTTGGCACCTTTTCAACATCCCTGCATGCTGTTGGAATATCCACTGTCGCTTCAATATATATGCACGTATATGTCAAGGTTCAACTGTTGAACCTTGGTGTGTTGGGTTAATGGAATATTACTGCACGCTGTTACAACTAATCTGGAATGCTGCTGTTTATGTTGTACTCAAACACACCCACTCACAGAACGATGGGGAAGGCCGGGTCCCAGCTGACCCACCTGTCCCTCCGCTGGCGAAAAATTCGGAAGTACCAGCTGCCTGGTAATTCCAGCCTGGCTCCTCCCTGTTGGTCCTGTGCCACCTTCGGGTGGAAGTGCTGCAGATGCCTGGCCCCACGCAAGCATGTGGTGGAGGAGGGCCGCCTGTCACCCTTGCTAGGTCCGGCTGTGGGTGGTTGTGGGAGATCCAGCGCTCAGTCACTGATCCCCTACACCAGCTCGAGGCAAGAGTGGCGATCTCTCAAGTGAGCCTGCCCATCCCACAACCTCAGCACATACAATCCTCAGGGCGTGAAGGAGCAATGGTGACTGCCCATGGGTGGGGATCTCAGTTCCACTGTTACTATCTGTGGGCTCATGGCTTCACCCCAAACATCCCTTCCCCGCCACCAGTTCACCCACCCCATGTCAACCATGCACCTGTATGCCTTTGCTCTGCCTTGGTCTGTTTACCTCCCAACCTACTCCCAAATATACCTACTTTCTACCTCACATTCCACCTCACCTGAAAAAACAAAAAAGCAATCTGTTCCCACAAAAAATGACTTCTATCATAGCTGCCCACTCGGCATACACATGTCCACTGACATATAAACTGATAATTCTAATTGGCAGTACAACATATTTTGTTGTCCTCAACCCTCTCTCAGGTGAAAGCTGCAAATTCTACACCAAATTGCAAACATACGCACAGCTGTTGCTGGAAGAATGGGCAGCTGCTGGACCTTCCTCTACACCTATCCTGCACATCCCTAACTGGTTTTCTACTGTCTTTCCTCTTTGCACCCCTTTTCACCACTTCTCCTATCTCCCCATTTTCTTTTCTTAAAAGAAATTATGCTGGGGTTAGCGTGGGAGGGGCATTTTTAAGCAGTAGTTACGGTGCTGCCGAGTGTGAGTTTGTGTGCTTAGCTAAGCATTGCTAAGTCATGCAAACCCACTTTTATTAACCAACTGCTTAAAGTGCCTGACACTCTTGTATGATTGCTGGCCCTTCTACTGCTCAGCAGCAAAATAAAAACTCAAGCAGTCTCGAACTCCGTGGACTCAATTTCACCCACCTGCCTGAAGTACCACCACACCACATCAGATATACAATAAATTAGTGCTGAAAGCAATATCATGTAATTACTATGAGTGAATGTAAAGGGAAAATATGGAATTTGCATAACACAAATCTTGTTCTGTGGGCCTTAACCAGCAGGTTGTGGAATCGCATGACATGACTGTGAAAAGAGAATCAGCCATGCTAGTAGGGGAATAATGTTGTTCCTTACAAACCCCACACAGTATCAGAGCAGGATAAACACTGGCATATTTCAGACAGGTCATAAGGCTGTGACCTCCCAACAGTGAAACCCCCCGTTTTTTCCCCCCCCGGGGAAAAGGGGGAATGGGTTTTTTTCCTTTCCCTTTTCCCCCCCCCCCAAAAAACCCCCCTTTCCCCCTTTTTTAAAAAAAAAAAAAAAAAAATTTTTCCCCCCCCTTTCCCCCCCCCCCCCCCCCAAAAAAAACCCCTTTTTTTCCCCCCTTTTTTTTTCCCCCCCTTTCCCAAAAAAAAATTTTTCAACCCCCCCCCGGGTTTTAAAAAAACCTTTAAAAACCCCCCTTTTTTCCCCCCCCCCCGGGGTTTTAAATTTTTTCCCCAAAAAAAAATTTTTTTTTTTTTAAAAAAAAAAATTTTTAAAATTTTTTAACCCGTTTTTTTTTTTCCCCCCTTTTTTCCCCCCCCCCAAACCCCCTTTTTTTTTAAAAGGTTTTGGGGGGGTTCCAAAAAAAAACCCCCGGGGGGGGGCCCCCCCCGTTTTCCCCCTAAAAACCCCTTAAAATTTGGGGGGTTTTTTTAAAAAAATGGGGGAAAAAAAAACCTTAAAAAAAAAACCCCCCCCCCCCCTTTGGGAACCCCCCCAAAAAAAAAATTTTTCCCCAAAAAAAAATTTTTAAAAAAAAAAAAAGGAAAAAAAAAATTTTTCGGGGCCCCAGGGGGGGTTTTTGGGGGAAAAAAAAAGGGGGGTTTTCCCCAAAAAAATAAGGGGGGAAAAACCATTTTAAAAATTTTTGGGGGGAAAACCCCCGGGGGGAAATTAAATTTTTTTAAAAAAATTTAACGGGTTCAAAAATTTAAATTTTTTTTAAAAAAAACCCCAAAATTTAAAAAAAAAAACCCCCCCAAAAAAAAATTAAAATTTTGCTTTAACCCCCAAAAACTGAAAAAAAAAATTTTTTTTGGGGAAAAAAACCCCCCAAAAAAAAAAAACCCGGGAAGCCCCCCAAAAAAAAAGGGCAAAAGGGGGGGAAAACCCGAAAATTTTTCCCCCCAAAAATTTTTTTGGGGGGGCCCCCAAAAAAAAGGGTTTTTTAATTTGGGGAACCCTTTGGGGGGAAAAACCAAAAATTTTCCAAAACAAATTTCCCCCCCCCCCCCCGGGGGGGAAACCAAAAGGGGGGTTTAAAATTCCGGGTTTGGGGGGTTTTTGGTAAAAAAAAAAAAAAATTTGAATTAAACCCAAAAAAAAAAACCCCTTTTTAAAAAAAATTTGGGAAAAAAAAAACCCCCCCCCCCCTTTTTGGGGGAATTTAAAACCCCCAAAAAAAAAAAAGGGGGGAAAAAAGGAAGGGCCCTTCCACAAAAAAATTTTCCCAAATTTTTTTTTTTTTTTTTCCCCTTTTCCCCCCCTTTTTTTTAAATTTTCCCCAAAAATTTTGGGGGGGGCCCCTTTAAAAGGGGGCCCCCCCTTTTTTTAAAAAAATTTTTTTTTTGGGGGGGTTTTTAAAAAAAAAAAAATTTTTTTTTCCCAAAAAAAAAAAAAGTTTTAAAAAACTTTTTTTCCCCCCCCTTTTTAAAAAAAAAAAAAAATTTTAAAGGGGAAAAAAAAAAAGGGAAAAAAAAAAAAATTTTTTTTTTTTTAAAAAAAAAAAAAAATTCCCCCCAAAAAAAAAGGGGGGGGGGAAAAAAAAAATTTTAAAAAATAAAAAGGGAAAAAAAAGGGGAAAAAAATTTTTTCCCCCTTTTTTTAAAATTAAAAAAAAAAAACCCCAAAAAAAAGGGGGGGTTTTCCCCCAAAGGGGGTTCCCAAAAAAAAAGGGGTTTTAAAAATTTTCCAGGGGCCCCCCCCCGGCGAAATTTTTTTTTTGGGGAAACCTTTTCCCAAAAAAAACCCCCCCCAAAAAAAAAAGGGTTTAACCTCCCCAAAAAAAATTTTCCAAAAAAAAAGGGCCCCCCCAAAAAAAAAAAAAGGGGGGGGGGGGGAAAAAAAAAACAAAAAAAAAAAAAAAAAAAAAAAAAACCCCCCCCAAAAAAAAAAAAAGGGGAAAAAAAACCCCGGGGGGAAAAAAAAAAGGGGGGGAAAAAAAAAAAAAAAAACCCCCCGGAAAAAAAAAAATTTTAAAAACAAAAAAAAAAAAAGGGGGGAAATTTAAAAGGGGGAAAAATTTTTTGGGGGGGGGGGTTTTAAAATTTAATTAAAAAGGGGGTTTATTTTTTTAAAGGGGGGGAAAAAAAACGGAATTTTGGGGGGGGAAAAAAAAGGGAACCCCCAAAACATTTTTGGGTTTTTTTTAAAAAATTTTTTTTTCCCCCGGGGGGGGTTTTTCCCCCTTTTTTTAAAATTTGGGGGGAAAAAAAATTTTTAAAAAATTTTGGGTTTTTTTTAAAAAAAAAAATTTTTTTGTAAATTTTTTAAAAAAATATTTTTTTAAAATTAATTTAACAATTTTTTTAATTATTTATATAAAATTTTAATAAAATTTTAATATTTTTAATAATATAATATATTTTTTTTAATATTTTTAATATTTTTAATATTATAAATTTTTTAAAATTATTTAGGGAAAATATTTTTAATATGGATAAAATTTTAATAAAAATTATAATTTTAAAATTTTAATGGATATTTTTTTTTTAATTTTTTTTAATTATTTTTAATATTATAATATTTTTAATATTATTTAATAATATTTTTAATTTTTTTTGGGGGGGGGTTTGGGGGGGTTTGGGTTAAAAAATTTTTTTTGGGGGGTTTTTGGAAATTTTAAAAAAAAATTTTTTTAAAAATTTTTTTTTTTTTAAAAAAATTTTTTTTTAAAAAACCCGGGGGGGAAGGGGGGGGGGGTTTTTTCCCCGGGGAAAAAAAAAAATTTTGAAAATTTTCCCCTTTTTAAAAAAAAAAAACCCCAAAATTGGGGGCCCCCCCCTTTTAAAGGGGGGCCCTTTTAAAAAAATTTTCCCCCAAAAAAAAAAATAAAAAAAATTTTACCCCCCCCGGGGGGTTTTTTAAAAAAGGTTGGGTTTTTAAACCCAAAAAAATTTTTGGGGGGCCCAAAAAAAAATTAAAAAAAACCCCAAAAAAAACCCCTCCCCCCGGGAAAAAAAACCCCCCAAAAAAAATTTTTCCCCTTTTCCAAAAAAAAAAATTTTTAAAACCCCCCCTTTAAAAAAACCCAAAAAAAAAAATTTTCCCCCCCCGGGGGGAAAAACCCCCTTCCAGGGGGGGGGGGAAAAAAAAAATTTTTGGGGAAAAACCCCGGGAAAAACCAAGGCTCCTCCCCGGGGGCCAAATTTTTTTTTAAAAAAAAAAAAACCCCCTTTGGGGGGGAAAAAAAATTTTTTTGGGGGGGGTTTTAAATTTGGGGGGGGTTTTTTTGGGGGGGTTTTGGTTTTTTTTTAAAAAAAAAATTTTTTTGAAAAAGGGGGGGGGTTTTTTTTTCCTTTTTTTTGGGGGTTTCCCAATTTTTTAAAATTGGGTTGGGGGGTTAGGGGGAAAGGGGGCCAAAAAATTTTTAGGGAAAAAAAACCAAAGTTTTTTTTTTTTTCCTGAAGGGTTCCAAACGGTTTGGCCGGAAAGGGCCCCCCAAAAAAAAAAAAAAATTTTTTTTGTTTTTTTTTGGGGGGCCTTTTTTTTTTGGGGGAAAAATTTTACTTTTTAAACATGGGGGGGGAAAAGAAATTTGGTTAAAGGAAATTTTTTTTTTTTTTGGGGGGGGGGCCTTTTTTTTTTTAAAAAAAAAAAAAAAGGGGGGGGGAGGGGGTTTTTTTTTTTAAAAAGGGGGAGGGGAAAAAAAAAAAAAGGGTTTTTTTTCAAAATTTTTTTTGGGGGGTTTTTTTGGTTTTTGGGGGGTTGGGAAATATTTTTTGTTTGGGAAACCCCCCCGGGGGGGGCTTTTTTTAAAAACCAAAATTTTTTTTTTTTTGGGGGGGGGTTTTTCCCGGGGGGGGAAAAAAAATTTTTTTGGCCCCGGGAAAAATTTTAAAAGGGGGAAATCCCCTTTTTTCCCCGGGCCCAACCCAACGTTTTAAATTTTTGGGGGGTTTTTAAAAAACCCCCCCGGGGGGGGGTTTTTTTAAAAAAAAAAGGGGGCCCCAAAAAAACCCCCCAAAGGGGGCCCCCCCGCGGGGGGGCCCCCCCGGGGGTTTTTCCCCCCCCAAAAAAAAACCCCCCCCCCCTTTTTTTGGGGAAAGGAAAAGGGTTTTTTTTTTTTTAAAAAAAATTTTTGGGGGGTTTTACCTTTCCCTTAACTTTGGGGGTTTTCCACCCAAAACCCCCCTTTTTCCCCAAAAAAAAATTTTTTTTTCCTCTTGGGGGGAAAAAAAAATTTTCTTTGGTTTTTTTAAAAAGGGGAAAAAAATTTTTGGTGGGAAAATTTTTTTTAAAAATTAAACTTTTGGGGGGGGGAAACCCCAAACCAAAAAATTTTTAAAAAAATTTTTTTCCCCGGGCCCCCCCCCCAAAAAAGGGGAAAAAAAAAAAAAAAAATTTTTTATTTTAAAAAAAAATTTTTTTCCTTAAAAAAAATTTTTGGCCCCCCCCAAGGCCCCCCCCTTTTTTAATTGGGGGGAAAATAGGGGTTTTCCCCCCCCCCCTTTTTTTTAAAAAATTTTGGGCATTTAAAAATTTTAAAGGGGGTTTAAAACCCCGGGGGCGGTTTGGGGGTTCGGAAAATTTGGGGGGTTTTTTAAAAAGGTTTTTTGGGGCCAGGGGGCCCCCCGGGGGTTTCCAAAAAAATTTTTCCCCCTTTTTTAAAATTTTGGGGGAAAAAATATGCTTTTAAAATTTTGGGTTTTTTTTTAAAAAAAAAAAACCCAAAAAAAAAAAAAAATTTTTTTTTTTGGGGGGGGGCCCAACAAAAGGGTATGTGTGGTGTTTAATGTTGCAGTCATGTAGCATGCCATGCCATGTCTGGCACCCACATATCTGCAATATGTCCCACACTCACCATAACCACTGTACACTGGTCATGTCGGCCATTGGGATTCCTTCACATCAACATGCACTGCACATCCCATGTGTGTACATAGCATGCATGTGCTACACCCATGCCCACTATTATCTGCTATGGACACAGACACTGCACTCAGACATGGGTATCTATGTGTCACACAGATAACACATGCAGCCATGGCATGTATATTTGTGAGCGATGGTGCACAGGGCATTGCAGAGGTGATAATACCTGCACAGCAATGTTGTGTCCATTTACACATTGTGTTCCAGGGTGTAGCCAATCACTGAACAACTACACAGTTGCATCAAAGCCATGTATACTGCCATTTAATAGGGGCATCTACACTTGCACTGCATGGTCTTGTGCAACACATATTCTGCATGCTGACATGTGTGTGATGACTGTCTACCTTGTGATACTGACACCCACCTACACCCACTACAGAGTATGTGTTGGATTGCTGGTATGTGTGTGTATGTGCTGTAGTGAGTTGTGTATTAGTGTTCATGTGTGCATGTGTGCATGTGTTCATGTGTGCATGTGTGCATGTGTTCATGTATGCATGTGTCCATGTGTCCATGTGTTCATGTGTGCATGTGCTCATGTGTTCATGTGTTCATGTGTGTATGTGTTCATGTGTTCATGTGTGCATGTCATCATGTGTTCATGTGTTCATGTGTGCATGTGTGCATGTGTGCATGTGTGCATGTGCAGACCGTAAAGTGTGTTTCCTGTCTTCCTCTCACAGGTGCTGAGTTAGTGGTTGGCGAAAGCAGCAGGCGACCTGAAGCCACTGCCACGAATAGTGGTAATGATGACGCATGTATTTTGGCACAGGAAGATTTGACAGGGTCTGTCATTGGTCCGCCAGTCGACAGTACACAGTGTTCAACCCCATCTATGTGCACACTCATACTGTCAATACATCCCTCACCACCAATGACCATAGGCGAGGGACAGCATACAGTTGGCATTGACCAGGAGAGTGTGGTACCCATGGCACTTGCATCCCCCCACATCAGTCATAGCCGTAGACCTGGAATGGTACCACATAGGTGGAGGTCCAGGGGTTCTCGGGGGAGCACCGCTGGTCGTATTGCCCCTGGCAGGCATGCCCTCACAGGTGTTACGATGACCAGTATGTTCCGGGCTGTAATGCAGGCTCAGGCACGTATGGAACGGTACACCAGGCAGGGACTTAGGGTGCAGAGGGCACATTACACCGCTATCAGTGATAGCATCCGTGACCTTTCCGGTGCCATCCAGACTTACACCAAGGTCTTTGATAGACATTGGGGGGAGACATTAGATGTCTTCCATGCGCCAGGACTGTGCAGGACAGTTGTGCCGTCGATGCAGGTGCATGCCAGCAACAGCAACAGCTGGCAGTGGTTGCAGACAGCCCACAGTTCACAGCCGCTCCCGTAGTGGCAGTACCAGCCCCAGCAATGCTGGGACTGGCCTGTCCATTGACCATCCCAGTAGACCACGTGCACGTGGCTCTGGCCAGTCCCAGCAGGGACATGGGTCCAGTCATCATACCTCTGCCTCTGATGACAGTACCCAGTCAGGGTTGGTACCCAGTACTGTCTGTAGCACCCCTGCCAGGCACAGGTAATGTGTCCGTGGCCAGAGACAGTGATCTGTACAGCCTAGCAGGTACAGTCTGTGGCTGTCCCACAAACTACTGTATATGGCAGCCACATGGTGGAGCTGTGTGCATGCAGACACACACACATTAACCAAACAACTAGGGCTCACACATACACACACACATTACATCAACATTTGCCCATGCTGTACTGTTGTCCCTCACACACACACACACACACACACACACACACACACACACACACACACACACACACACACACACACACACACACATGCACACACACGCACACACACACACACAGACATGTCGATTGGATAGGTCAATGTCAGGCTCTGGCAAACAACAAAATGCCCTGTGCATATGATGATACCTGTGTCGCCTCCTGTCATCTGCATCATTGACGGAGGGATAGGCTAACATGGTGCTGATGCACAAGGTGACACTATAGCAGTGTAGCAATAATAGCAAGTTGTCAACAAGGAAGTGTAAATACATCCTTGTAGGTATATCTGAGCAGACATTATGCATCAAAGTTCTGATTGTCAATGTAGCATTGTTTACAAAACTGTTAGGTCTGAGTATGTATTGTCCACCCATGTGCCACTTGGCTGAAGTGTAATGTGTTGCCAGCATGTATTAGTGAGTGGACAGTACATGTGTGATGTGTGCAGTACAGATTAGCAAGTGTACATCTGTGAACATGGTGGGTGCGCACTGTCTGGATGTACGTGCATAGTAGACAAATGGGACGTGTGGCATACCCTGTTGTACACATTGTTAACATCTCATAGTATCTTTCAATGGCCAGTATGCATTCTACTACAGTTATGTAATAACATGGGTAGACGTGTTTATGACATGGGTGGACACTATGCTGTGGGTGATACCGTCAATATCTGTCAATGATTTGCGGTCAGGTAGTAGACACAACCTCAACAGCATGACTATAAGCAATCATTGGATGATGTCCTGACAAATGACACACAGTAGTAGGGAACCCAGTAACAAGTGGATACTTCCGGTGCTACACTATAACACTAACCAGTGGCAATGACCGCCATCCATTCATGTGACCACACCTGTTTGGCATATAGCCCCCTTAGGTACATTCAGACACACTAGAGATGTGTCCATCCAAATCTGGAAATGCATGGATTGGCCTACAATGCATTCCCTGGATGGGACACATATCCTACACAAGGGTATCATACAGACAGATACCTATTGTCTGATACATGCTGTATAGCAGTAAGCCGACTATGGCATAGTCATCCTCATGTACTATATATACTATCCCATCAGTACCACACAGGTGGTAGCCCTCAACATGTATGTTGGGTACCATTGTGTACATACAGCCTCATGTTATGTCATGTGTCCCTTGGTATCCATATATCCATAGGTATTGTGGAGTCCCATGGTGTATCACATAAGACATTAGAGGCCTGAATGCATATCCACAAGGCAGTCGTACACCTATAAAGACTGTCCATTCTTGGCAGTCTTTGTTGTGTATGACCATGTCTGACATATACCCCAGGCATATACCCTCACTCACACTAGTCTTAATTAACTGTCATGGGTGTGTGTGCCACAGATGACCTTGGCCACAGAACACGACAGTGGACAGCCTTGTCACATACATACATATGTGACCTACGATCTGAGAACCAGTGGCACAACCTGTCAATGGAAACAAATGTATTCATGTAGTATGCAGGCTTCACACCTATGTACTCATTGAGGGGACATGTACACATATATATTTGCCACTCAGATACCTGATGTGTGCAATGCACTTACTGTTGTAATCATACTATGTCATACCATAGTAAAAGCAAAACCCACACTGGATTGACCAGCAGTGACACACACACAGTTAGCGTTTGCAGGATTCAAACCCCTACCTAACTATGTTATGATACTAGAGAGAAATGCATTAACACAGTGTGCTATTTGCCTTACTGGCTGGTTTTCCTTCTCCAGGTTTCACACTTATGTACTGATTGAGGGGACATGTACACATATATATTTGCCATGCAGATACCTGATGTGTGCAATGCCTTACTGTTGTAATCATACTATGCCATACCATAGTAAAAGCAAAACCCACACCGCATTGACCAACAGTGACACACACACACACACAGTAGGACATAAACCCCTACCTAACTATGTTATGATACTAGAGAGTGACACATTAACATGGCACGCTATTTGCTTTACTGGCTGGTTTCCCTTCTCCTGCTGTATTTGTAGGATGGTGACATCATCAGACTGTCCAAAGAGGAATGTACCTATATTAGTGTGTTTTCCCAGTCTCCAAAATGTGCACTCCTCTCAAAGAAAACTGCACACATACACACACCTCCCTATGTGGGTGTACATTGATATTTATGACATAGCTGAAGAAGGTGTCATGATTCAGTCTGGACTCCTTCTCAGCTACTCTTTACAAAACACCAACGGACATGAGCACTAATCCCTGTTATACTATTTTACATGCTTAACACCCTACTGATCCTTTGTGATCAGGCTACAGAGTATGTCATGATAATATCCTGGCACGTCCAGGGGTCGGTTTCGTGTGTACTCTTCAGTCCAGCTGGTGGATATAGTGATATTGACACAATGTCACATCTGCCTCATGTACACAGACAACCCTCTCCTCCTCCCGACAAACTCAGATATATGTGTGAGATGCACCTATATAGACATACAGAGTGCTGAGCTCTCTCGACCCATGACTGGCACAGTCTATCAGGTGGTGAAGGTAACCACATACACCACATATCAGTCTCACGTATCCTCTAGCAACAGCACTCAAACTACATTATCACACATAGACATACTCGGATGCTGTAAATGTACTCTACCTAAGCAGCAGAGACCTCCAAAGCAGACAAACACACACACACCTGCTACCCCACTACAATACCCACACATCACATAGTTCACAATGTCAGTGTGCCACTCAAGTCACTGCCCTTCTGGCTAAACAACACACCTAATACACTTGTAATAGGCGACACTTATTGTCAGACACACTGATGTACCACTCACCAGCCCTAACAAGGGAATAGTCACTTTGGGCTGACTTTTGGGTGCCAGGATCTGCTGCATAACACAGGCAGTCAGGTCACTCCAAAGCAAGTACAGGACTGGCACCATCATTGTCCATTCTGGTGTGTATAACCTCAGACATTACTCCCTGGACCACATGACATGATACATGGAGGAACACTCTGATCATGTAGCCCAGGCCAGTATGACCCTGACCTTGTCTAGCATCTTACACCCACCAATTATGATGTCACAGTATACGGACACACATATCACACTTAACAGTTGCCTAACAAATTTGTTTAATTCATAGGGGATACAGTGTCTGTCAGCCTATGGTGACATGCTCAACATGCCACATAGCTTCACTATGGACAGCTAGCACCTGTCACCCTTGGACTTTGGAATGCTGGCTAAGGCTCTTGCTACCACCATAGTGCCTTTTTTAAGCAGGGCTCAGAAGACAAAGCCACCTCCATAGAAATTACAGGTTAAATGAAACTAAGGGTAATCAACATCAGTTGTGTTAACCTCATATTGTGGACACTCAGGACTCTCCTCTGTATGGAGGATAGCAATATCTGTGCACTGACAGATGCCTGGTTCAGGCTCGCTTATGAACACCAGCACTACCAGGTTATGTTTCATACCATGCTGACTGACAACAAGACTTGGAACAGACAACACAACTAGGGGAGGTATCCATATACATCACAAATACACACACCTCCAGGTTAGCAGCACTGCACAAAGCATCACAGACAATACATATACAACTACCATTGTGCAATACTGCCTTTCAGTGTGTTGCCTGCTACAGAACACACTCCCAAACTCAGGAACCACACTCAACTTTCGTGGGAACTATGGAGAATATGAAGGTCTCCACAAACACTATTATATTGTGTGACTTCATATACACAAATATTGACTGGGGATACTACTCAAGCCCCAACACCCTCACCCAACAGTCGCTATAATTTGTGGACTCATATGCTATGGCACAACCAGTCAGCACAGCCACAAGGGGGAATACATATTGGACCTGATCATCACAAACATGGGGACTCTATGTTCCACACCAGCGATATACCCCTTATTGGTAAGGTCAGATCATACATGTATCTCACTGGACATACATATACCCTCCACACACCCATCCTGGGTAATCTTGGTGAACTTCTCATGAGCCAACATCTCACTTCACTGAAGCAAGGTGGTATCCTTCAGAGACCCTGAGATAGTGGCAAATACTGTTCACACTGCTGCATCCTTTACATACACATTCTATGGACACCTAGTGCACTGCGTGGATTGTGCTATCCCAAATAACAACAGGACTCACTACTCCAATGGCAGGGGACCTGTCTGGTAGACCCCAGTCATTAATAAGCTGTACAACATCAGGAGGAAGCTACTACATGATAGGGCACAATCCCAGACTGGGAAGGCATCTGTGATCTGTACTAGCAGACAGCTACAATCACTCATGAACTTTTCTAAGGGCCGCTTCTACCAGACAATTGCAACAGACATGTAGGACTATCACACAGCCTTCTTCAGTTAGGTCAGGAACCTGGCTGGACACTCACTGATATGCTGTGAGTTACTGCATACTGACGAAACCTACCCTGAACCCACTGGCATTCCCAACATCCTGGCAAACAGGTTCAGTGCAGATGTCTTCCACCCATCCCCCTAAGGAGCAACTATCCATCCCAACAGAGTATAACCTCCCTGACATCACACAGTAACAGGTGAGTGCTGCCCTCCCCAAAGCGTACATCAGAGTATCAATGTGACCAGACGGTGTCCCAGCCTGCATCTTACATGAGCATCATGACAGACGCAACCTTCACATTACATCACTGTTCAATATCGGAGTTACCACAGGATATGTACCCAAGGAATGGCATACAGCGACAGTGGTCCCGCTCCACAGAGTTGGTGCCACAACAGACCACAGACAATATTGCCCTATAAGCCTAAGTAGCCTGTTCAGCAAAGCTATGGAGCGTACTGTCATGGGACTCATACACATAGACATCAGGAACCTACAGACACTGTGTCCTACACATTTCAGTGTTGTTGTGGGCAGACCTTGCCTCTTGAACCTGTTTGTATTCTTTAAATGGCTAACAGGTCCATTGACATAGGGACGGTTGTCCAAACAGCCTACCTGAATCTTGCAAAACCCTTCAACACAATAACAGACTGGGCCATTATGCATAGGCTCACCAGCGTCAATATGGACACATATCTCACACAATGGATTGATACCTGGATCAGGGATAGTACCTACATGGTCAGAATTGCAGGTGCCATGTGTGACTATACACCAGTTATATGTGGCATCCCACACGGCTCGGTCCTGGGACCTCTCTTGTTCAGTATATATTTGTCTGACGTACAGGCTACCACAGGGGGAATATGGCTGAACATGTTTGCACTTGACTGCAAACTGGGTGCCATTATCAACTCTCCAGCTGCCACATGCATACTCAAACAGGGTCTCACAGAGATGGATGACTGGTGACTGAGCCATGGCCTACAGCTAAATGCCATTAGTTGCATAGTCATCCCCTTTGGGAATAACAACATGCCCACAAATTACCACATAGGTAGTACTCCATTACATACAGTAGGAGTTGTTAGGGGTTTGGGGACATGACTTGTTCGTACTGCCACCTTTGACATTCACGTTGCCAAAGTGGATGGACACACCTTCTATGTGGGCCACCTTATCCCATATGGTTTCACATCTAGATCAAGTGAGGTCATTTTGCCCCAATACTCATCACATCTATGCTTGGTTACAATGCCACATTTGGGGTGTACCTTACCCGACACCTGCAGCAACTGTATTGGCCACAGAAGTTCCTCACTGAGCAAATCTCGGGACTCACACACATGACCTGCACAGTTCAGATGCAGTAACTCCAGCTCTACTCAGTCACTTACCACCTACTCAGATATGATGTGTGCCTGTTGTTTACAGATATACCCAACCCAGAATTACTGGACATGCTCTACCTCAGGATATCCGACTCTCTTGGAGCTACACACTCCAGGGGTGTAAACCTCAGCACAGATGTTAATAGAACATTGTGGCGGGACAGATTCTTATCCCAGAGGCTCCACTCACTCCAGAATGTAATCCCAGTTTCACATAGGCAGAGCCACCCACTGACCACCTACTGGAGACATCTTGATGACTCTATGGGTGATCGTATGTTTACCCCTGGGATATCTTCTGTGTCCCTGCTAGACAGAGGTACACTAGCCTAAATGTACATGGGTTATCTTGTGTGACCTACTATTCACACACACAGTGTAGTAATCTGACAGGGTTGTGAATGCCAAACACACTCTGGCTAGGCTTCTACATGCCCTAGGGTAGATAGCCTAGTATCGACCTCTGAACCTATGCTAATCTTCAGGGTGCACAATGTTTATTGCTGATACTGTTTGCAGGTCTTTATCATCTTTGCTTTACCAGTTTCTATGAACAACTTCAGTATCTGCAGAACATATTTGATTATGACAGGGTTCCACTATATTATAGATGTGTCTGTTGTCATATAACTGTGTGCACAGGGCAGATTGCTGTATAGTGACAGGTTCCTGGGTTAACACATGCAAGTGCCAGATATGCGTGGTCCACTGCTGTACTCAGAAATGGCCTAAGTGTGTGATCATGCCCAGTTCTGCCATTCTGTGTTTTGTTGCCTGACATTTGCCTCATTTATTCAAGTGTGTGAGCATGCCCAGTGTGACCCTTCAGTATGTTGCTGAGGTCCACTACATTTGTTGATGTGTGCGAACATGACCGATATTAACATTTATACTGCGTGTGTTGGAACTCAGGTTCTGTTCTCACTGCAGGACTCACCTTTGTATCATAACTCGACAAGGATTATGCTGTGCCTGCAGGGTTTTCATGAAATACTTTGCATAGACTTATCAACATTCCTTCATAGAGGCTGACCACTGCAATGCTGTCATGGTTTAGTGGCTCAGTACTTTGGCTATAGTGCACAGTATCCTGGGTTCGAGGCCCATCACTGCTTTATATTTTCATACTGAGCAGACCAGACTGCTTAACGGCCAGTTAAGCAAATATGAGCATGTTGGCTTTTGTTCAGCTATGCCCTACTTAGACCAGGCTTGTCCAACATTGTTCAATATTCACCAACATTGCTGGACGTTGCCCAATATTACTGAACATTAACCACAGTTGTGCTAGTTGGTGTGTGTGATTTTCTTTGCATATACTACATGGTGATAAATGCTGTTTAGCACTGCTTTATATTGCTTAACACATGCCAATCATGCCTTAGGTGGTGTTGCAGCGCTGCCTATGACAGATGCACATACTACACTCGCTGTACATGTTTGAAAGCAGGTAGTGTCAACATAGGCATCCCTTTTACTATATGTGCGAGTCGGAGAGAGGTATCATTTCCAGAGGTCCTACTGAGCCAGTGTATGTGCTATGCGTTGCCTCTTTGCCAAGGCCAAAGCATACTAGGCATGCCTCCTTCTGCCTACTGGGGCAGGCTCCAGTTGTTCCTCCGAGTCACGTTCTGCCTGTGATGGCCTTGGCAATGGTGGGCGGCTGTTTGGCCCAGGCCTATGCTGGTCCTGCTGCAGCTGTTTTCACAGGATCATATTATGTAGCATAGCACATACCATGACAATTTGGGTACATGTAGTTGGTGAGTACTGCAAGGCTCCCCCAGATGTGTCCAGGCACCGGAACCGTGACTTGAGCAGCCCAAACACACGCTCTATTACATTACGTGTTTGTGCGTGTGCCTCACTATGGCATTCCTGTTCAGGTGTGTGTGTGTGTTTCTGATGGGTGTCATCAGCCATGGCTCCAGTGCATAGCCAGCATCCCCCAAAAGGTGACCACGTGGGATGTCCCCATTGGCAAATGGCTGGTACAGCTGTGTCAGATGCCAGATATGGGAATCATGGTAGCTTCCAGGGCAGCCTGCACACACATTCAGTATTATGTCCTGGGCAGCACAGACGACCTGGCAGTTGATGGAGGGGAAGCCCTTGCGGTTGAAGTAGACCCTTGCACCGCTCGCTGGAAACGCCAAGGGTTTGTGCTTTGATGCATATGTGCGTGCAGTCTATTGCACCCTCTACCTCAGGGTATTCCGCTATTTGCTGGAAGAGATGCATAGTGCTGGCCAATACCTCATGGGAATTGGGGAAATATACATGATCACCCGACATTTCATGGCATCC
>NC_056725.1:858676153-858681153 GCF_019279795.1 Protopterus annectens
TTTTAAATCTCAGTAGCGTGTTCTATAACTGCATAATGCTGTAGTATAATACAGTAGTTAGGTCAGTGGTCTAATCCCACACTTGGTGTATGCGTGTCTCCCCATTTGCCTGAGGACTGAGTAATACCTTTATACTGCTCACACTCCATACATTTCTTATACCCACCGTTAGCAAGACCGATGATGTCACCCATCTACAAATACACCTCTGGGAGTACTGTATCTCAGAATCTCGGTAGTGCATTCTGTAAGAGCATAATGCTGTAGTGTAAGAAGGTAGTTATGTCGGTGTTCTAATCCCAGCCATGCAACTGTGTGCGTGTGTGTTTCTGTCTGCTTGGGGGCAAAATTATACTTTTAGACTGCCTACACTCCATACAATCCCTATCGCCGACTTTGCCATTGCTGATGATGTCACCCACCTAGAAGTACACCTCTGGGAATGCTGTGTCCCAGTAATCTCGGTAGTGTGTTCTGTAACTGTGTAATGCTGTAGTGTGATACGGTAGTTAGGTCGGTGTTCTAATCCCAGCTATGCCAACTTTGTGTGTGTGTCCGTCTGCCTGGGGACAGAATAATGCTTTTAGACTGCTCACACTCCATACAATCCCTATCACAGACTTTGCCATTGCTGATGATGTCACCCACCTAGAAGTACACCTCTGGGAATGATGTGTTCCAGTAATCTCGATAGCACATTCTATAACCGCCTAATGCTGTAGTGTGATAAAGTAGTTAGGTTGGTGTTCTAATCCCAGCCATGCCGTGTGTGTCTCCATCTGCCAGGGGACAGAATAATGCTTTTAGACTGCTCACACTCCATACGATCCCTATCGCTGACTTTGCTATTGTTGATGATGTCACCCACCTAGAAGTACACCTCTGGGAGTGATATGACCCAGTAATCTCAGTAGTGCATTCTGTAACTGTATAATGCTGTAGTGTGATAGAATAGACAGGTAGGTGTTCTATTCCAAGTCATGACACGTGTGTGTGGTTGGCAATCATATCCTATGAGTTGGTGTCTGTGAGTGGTTAGCTACTGGATGTGTTGAGGAGCGTGTTTTGTTGTTTTCCTGTATAGTGGCTATAAATGTCACAATTGGCCAAGAGACTGGGTTGGCAAGACATACACATACATTCGGCAATAGGTCTGTTGAGTAATGTCAGCAGCCCTTATCTTACCCTTAATACAGTCTGAACCCATGTGACGCACAGAATCACTCTTGCCTTGATATTAACACCACTACATAATGCAGGAGGCGCATGTGGTTTCCTTTTCATTCTTGTCTAATGCTTTGGTGTCACGTGGTCCGCTGTTGTGATATATATTCTATATCTACGTATGTGTGTATATATGTATATGTGTGTGTGTGTATATATATATATATATATATATATATATTTTAGCACATATAAATCTACATGATGGAATACATGCCCTATACTGTTGAATGCCTGCGCTGGAAGATCTGTACATAATAAACTCAGATGTATGTATATCTGCCATGGCTTAGTGGTAAAGCACATCGTCTGTGGTGTGCAGGGTCCTGGTTTTGAGTCGTGCAGAGACCGATTGTTTTGTTGCTGGGAAGAACAAGGGACATTGAATATGGTGATAGTAAGGCACTTTTAACCAGTTGTGTGCGGATCTGCGTGACAGTAAGCAGTGGTTATTTTTAGGGAGGCTCAGTATGGGTCATGTAACTATGCATTAGAAGACAATACTATGCAAATGAGGTAGAAAATAGTGAATCCCATTTATCCCCAGGGTGTGATGCAGGTCACTAGAGTGTATGTGTATAGATAGCTGGGTGCAGGACTCGAATATAGGTGAAAGCATGGGGGGGGGGGTGTCAGGCATACTTTTTCCTAGATTGGAGCCCTGTGTCTCGGGATTGCTCCTGGCTTAGCACGCCTAAGCTAGGGGTGTGTCTATACCTGCCTAGTTCAATTGGGAGGGACAACAGCAGTAGGAGAGTAGTCAAGGTGAACAAGCTTTGCAAACAGGTGATAATCATCAGAATCAGCAGATTACAGGCTCAGCAGACCAGCCCGGCCCAGAATACTATGATAAAGTGAGCAAGCACCATCGCAGCGGGTTTTTCCACACTCCGGTGTATACATGTGGGGAAATGTTAACAAACAATCATACGAAATGAGAAGGGCTGCAGCAGGCAACATAGGCCAACATGTGCAGAAGGCGGAGGGTGGTGAGGATGTGAATGCTGCCGAACAACCCTCGGTGAGGAGACAGAGAAGACTGTACAGACCCAGGGTAACCTACCAGGGGCTACATGAGCTGGAGATAGTGGAGCGCTATGGGGTGGACAGAGACCTCCTACAGCAGATTGTTGAGCTGTGCTGGCCACACCTGACACATCGAACAGGCCAAGGGGAACCCATCCCAGTGGATACCAAGGTATATGTAGGCCTAGGTATACTAGCTACAGGTACCTCCCAAAGCACAACTGGGGATATCATGGGGATCTCACAGGCATCTGCATCCAGGGTATTCCACAAGTTCCTGAATGTCATGTCACCACATGCCAGTGAGCATGTACATTTCCTCAACACATGTGAGGTGTTGACCAGCAATATGCATCTCTTCCATCAAATGGCAGACTACCCTGGAGTAGTGGGTGCGATAGCCTGCACACACGTATGCATCAAAGCATCACCTGATCAGCAGGGTAGGGCCTACATTAACCGCAGAGGCATCCCCTCCATCAACTGCCAGGTCGTATGCGATGCCCAGGGCATTATACTGAATGTGTGTGCTGGCTGCCCTGGAAGCTATGACGATTCTGATATATGGCATCTGATGCAGCTGTACCACAGCTTTGCCAGTATGGACATCCCCTACGGTCACCTAGTGGGGGATGCTGGGTACCCACTGGAGCCGTGGCTGATGACACCCATCAGAAATGCACACACACCTGAACAATGATGCCATAATGAGGCACATGCACAGGCCAGACATATAATAGAGCGTGTGTTCGGGATGCTCAGGTCACGGTTCCGGTGCCTGGACACATCCGGTGGAGCCTTGCATTATTCACCAGCTACATGCACCCAAATTGTTATGGTATGTGCTATGCTACACAATATGATCCTGCGGAAACAGCTGCAGCAGGAAAAGCATGGGGCAGGGCCACACAGCCCCCCACCAATGCCAAGGCCTGTACAGGCACAGAGTGACTCGGAGGAGGAACAACCTGAGCCAGACCCAGTAGGCGGAAGGAGGCATGCCCAGTGTGACCTGGCCTTGGCAAAGAGGCAACGCATAGCATATGCACTGACTCAGTAAGGATCCAGGGAATGTCACCCTCTCTGACTCACACAGACAGTAAAAGGGATGCCAAACATGACACTACCAGTGCTCAGCCATGTATAGGAAGGACATAGGCATCCCTCCAGCACCATCCTCAGGTCTGGCACTCCTCGAGGTAAGTCAATCAACCTACCAATTGGCAGTTGTATTAGAATGTGTTGGTACCTGTAGCTATGGAATGGATGTGAGCATGCAAGGTAATTTGGTGGCCGAATGTTAAAGCAGCAGACAGTAGAAGCCTATAGTGGCACCATGACATCTGTAGCACATACTGGGGTCACCATAGTAGCCAGTATTACACAGGGTGTCATAACCCACTGCGGGTAATGGGCTGAGCATCATGTGTGTCCATACAGCCCACACAAGTCTCAACCAGCTGGACAGGTGTAGACCAACACAGCCAAATGCTGTACTATGGCCTCTGAATATGCCCTATGGATGACCCCCCCCACAGACACACACAGACAGACTACAACAGGCCAGGCAGTTGGATGTAGGTTGTGAAGGCTAGGACGTCTGAAACAAATATGTTGGCAATTAAAGACCTGGAGTACACTGGTATGCTTCTATCCAGCACAATAGGTAGGTCTACACACTGAAATGGAGTAACTGACATACCAGTACAGTAGTAGCAAAAGTGTACAAGTGTCAGGTGTGTCCCCCTTCCAATGTACACATATAGCAACAGTCAGGTTCACCCCCCCCCCCCCGGTGCTGTGTAGGAATGTGGATACAGTCAGATGTCCCCCCACACTGTGCAGAAATGTAGCAACAGTCAATGCCACATGACCGATGGATACCCTGCAGACACAGCATGCCACCTGTCAGTGTACAATGCAGAGGTTGGCACCACAGTACAGACTACCTGGACATGTAACACATGCGATACAGTTGGCCATACTGGGCATGCTCAAACACATGAAGGTATGACGGCATTGTCAGTCGACAACATGCGGAATGGTCATACTGGGCATGCTCACACACAAAAACACAAGAAGGCCAGGTCTGCAAACATCAGTGGTCCGGACATATCTGCCAGTACATTGCTATACTGATGGATGATTGTGCTGTATGGTATGTGTGGTACTGTCTATTGTCTGTATATTTGGCATGGTGTATTGGTAATTCACATTAGCTATGTGCACAGGGTGTTGCTACCAACACTTGCAAAGGACGGTTATTTGTTTGTGGGCAGAACAAGCCCATTGGATACGGAGGGAGTAAGGCACATTGAAGCAGTTGGGAGCAGTTGTGCTTGGGTTTGCATGGTGTTAAGCACTGCTGACCTCTGGTTACAGCTTCTTACACTTGGTTAGCCTCCACATTTCTTTACCAGTGCAATACTCGCATACTGGTAGCCAAACATGCTTACACCCTCTCGCTCCCTCACTTGCACATGCACCGACATTGGTGCTTGCATGTGTCACTCACGCTGGGTGGGCGTGATCCCTTGTGATGCCTATTACATCGGACTACATGACTACAGTATCGGGTATGGCTGACCATTAGGTGACCTGTACGGAATTGGTGGCCTGTCCAGTGAGTTAATCATATTATATGCATGTTCCTCATACAATCTGCTCACATCTGGCTGATACTTGGGAACCAATACTCTGCAATGCAGACAAGTAAATGTGTTTTGGGACCCACATCCGTCTGCCAGGTC
>NC_056725.1:858686153-858702821 GCF_019279795.1 Protopterus annectens
GGTAACCCTGACCATTGGGCTAGACTTAGCTGTTGGCGGCACGCTAACACGATGCATTTCGCTTCCACTTGGTATAGCTATCGACACTACAATGGAATATGGGCAATGGGTTTTAAATGTCATTTGTTCTAGGGATGGGGGCTCAATATTCAGCTACGTGCATTTGTGTTCGCTTCTTATTTTTGTGTTCGCAAAACTGTCTTGCATGCTTTGCATGCGTTTCAGTATCCACGGACACTGACAGATGTGATTACTATTAGAGGCAGGCTGTACTATTCAGGATTTTTGGTTGCACGTAAACAGCCGACATGTCCACGCCTCCGTGCGGCGCTTGGACACGCCCCATGCACTCGCGCACATTTCCTATGCACGTGGATGTTGCGGCAGGGCGCCTTTTTTAATATGCATATGGCGCTACTGTGCTATCTCTATGCCACACAGTAGGCGCAAGCCTAACGCCGTTCTTGGCCGAATTCATGAATACTGGGGAAAATATTTTATCGTGTGTAAATCGCACTTCGATACGTACACAAGCACAAACAGTTTTAGATTCAGTAAACTCCATGTAGAGGCGTGCACTCACGAGCAGCTAAGGAACCTTTAGTGCAATGCAGAGTTTGCCTTACTTAGATGAATTTTATGCGGATTAACCAGCTGGAGCAATCCAATAAGCCATAATGCATCTGTGTAGACTCCATGTCAGTAGTGTAGGCTGAAATTTTCGCTGTACAGAAGTCTACACTGGAAGAATGGGATGTAAAAGTCCACAAATATGGACATATTTCCCCTGAAAAGGTAAGATCACATACGTAAATGTTCAAAACATACGTTGTGGATGTCTGAAAATAGCAGGGATAATGTGAAATTAATATATTTTTTTACTTTTTAAATTTCTGCATGTTTGAGCTATGTGCTACATTGAGCAAAAAATGATTAACATAAAAATAAAATAAAAATTAGTAAAATAACACTTATAATGTACTTCAGACAAATGTATTGTAAAAACTTGCATAAGGTCTGTACAATGGTGCATTCATGCTGTTACCCATCTTACACGGCTATGAACCATGTAGTTTCCAGACGGTCAGCATGAATATTATGGAAATGAGGGGTAAATGCCCTGGATTTGTTAAATCGCTAAAGGGACAACCATGTATGCATATCCACTTCATGAAGGCTCCCATACGGTGTTTATATTCTCACTGGACATGGATGACATCAGGGGGCTTTGTCATTTTAGTTTTAAGGTAGTTCATGCTCAGTGTGCATGTTTTTACACCACCCCGCTTGCTGCAATTGGCTTAGGTGTAGCTTAGTGTGGTCACGTGACCAGACCACCCACTTCCCCATCATGATGTAGCCAACTATAAATTTAAACCAGATATATTCAATTAATAATATACAGTTTTGTATAATCTATGCTGCATGACACTGCACACAGTGCCACGCCTCGCAAAAAAGTAGGGCCTTTAAATCATGTCAGTTATATCTAAGTAGGTGAACTGCATCATAATTAGCAAATCCCATATGGTGGACATACATCAAAACTGTATAAAGTATGCATACACCCTCAATACTCAACCATTGGAATAGAGACTTGGAAATTTTAACTGAGATAATGCTAGAGGCTGCTGAAGCTATTCTACATCTGTATGTGCTAAATGCTGAAGTCAGTGCTGCTAGTACTGCTGACAACAGGCCCAGGCCAAAAAGGAGAAGCATGTTCAGGCCTAGGATAACCTTCCAGGAGCTACATGAGCTGGAGATTATAGAGCACCACAAGGTGGACAGGGATGTATTTCAAGAACTCAGTAAGCTCTGCCACCCTCAACTCAGAGACAAAGCTAACAAAGTGGAACCCATCCCAGTGGAAACTAAGGTATGTGTAGCCCTTAGGATATTAGCTACAGGTACTTTTCAAAGACCAACTGGGGACATGATGGAGGTGTTATAGGCATCTGCATCCAGGATACTTCACCATTTCCTGGATGCTATGGTCCCACAGGCCAGTGAGAACATATCTTTTCCCCTTTCACCTGAGGTGAGGGCCAGCAATATGCAACACTTCTACCATGTAGCACACTACCCTGAAGTATTTGGTGCCATAGATTGTACACGTGTAGACATCAAGGCACCACTTGGTTAGCAGGATAGAATCTACTGCAAGGGATACCTGTCCCTCAATTGCCAAGTCATGTGCAATGCCCATGGGATTATCATGAAAGTGTGTGTGCTGTCAACCCTGGCAGTTATCACGACCCCCATATCTGGCACACATCACAGCTATCCCAGATGTTTGCTAGGGGGGACATCCCAGAGGGCCAGTTACTGTGGAATGCTGGCTATGCCCCTGAACCATGTATAATGACACCCATCAGAAATGCTAACACACCTACAGAAGAATACCATAATGAGCCTCCCACCAGTGCCTAGGTCACCACAGTCACAAGAGGACTTGAAGGAGGACCTCCCTGCTGATGTCCCTGTAGGCAGATGTAGGTGTGCGCTATATGCCCTGGCTTTGGCTAAGAGACAGTGCATAGCACAGTCACTGACAACCTAGAAACCTAGGGACTAACACCTTACTCCTACTCATATACATATATTAAAATTGATGCCAACCTACTCACACATCATGTAACAATCTGTGTGTTGGTTGTGTACTGCTTGCATCAGACAGAGTCAGCCCTGAACTACAATTGTGTCAACTGCTGCATTTGCAAGGTAAGTCCATAACCTACTCAGTATTCTAGGGGATTATTACAATATATCATTAAAGCTATGGACTTAGTACATTATGCAAGTAAATAGAGTGGACTATTTGGACAGAAATTACAACCACATGGGACTACAGACACCCATTCCACTATCATGTCTCCATTTGTAATCAGTAGGGCTCATGCATGGAATATTCATGCAGTCCTACTGTAACAGATTACTGGTACAGCATTCAAGGGACATGTTAGAAAGTGAGGTTAAATGATACTCAGACTAGTGTGTATCTTAGCAGAACATGGGTTTTGTTCCCCCACCCCTCAAAACAGCAGTGTCCACTTGTAACTGCCATAACAGTAACTCATCTATGCTATATGAGCATTTCACACAGTTAGTATGCCACAGTCTCCTGACAGTAATGTAGAATTTGATCTTACATTGTATGTATTAGGTAACTGAGGAATAGCAAGGGTCTATATCAGTTCATCGAAACATCTGAAGTTCGAACACCATATGTTTGAACTTCAAACCATGAACTGCACGAACATCGAAGTCTTAGAAAAATCGCTGTTCCAAGAAAAACACAAACACACCAAAGCAACATCAATCCACACACATACACTCAAAATGCTACATCTAACCCTACATTAAACTGTACATACACTACTACCTATCCACTTATCTTAACCCAAACCCTAACCCTAAGATCCTTCACTATCGCACACTCACCTGACCCATGCCCTAACCCTAACTCACCTATCCCACCCTAACCTTAAAGTCTTTCACTATTGCACATCCACCTCACCCTCGCCCTAACCCTAACTCACCTAACCTGTACCCTAACCCTAACATCCACACAATCGCACACTTACCTGAACCTGACCCGTAACTTCCCACCAGAGTCCTGATACTCGTGAAGCCACAGAAATGGCCCACTGAATTCTTTCCCTGGGAAAGAATTTTGTGTTCTGTGGCTTTGCGATTACCAGTGTTCGAACTTTACAGTTCGAACATCTGGTACTCAATATTCAGCCATTTTGACGGACTGATATAAACCCGAATAGCAAAATATTGATACATATGTATGCAGGTGATTGTGTAATCTCCTTTCTGTCAGTCAGCTTCTGTGGCTTAAAGGACTAATGCAGTTAGCTTGTGTGATGGTGTTCATGTCTCTTATACTGAGAAATTCAGATATTTTGCATGCGAAGTAGGAATAAGTTGTGTTTTATAGATTGTGACTGTGTGTGAGGTACAGTATTATTAAACTCTTTCACATATTAATTAAAAATGTGCATATTGTGCCATATATCTAAGACCTATTTAAAAAGTCTTAATCAATTTGCATGAAGCGCAACAGTACAGAAACAGGTTCAGAGGTCAAATAATGTAACACACATAATCCAGGCCTGGAGTACAGCTAGGTGTAGGCTGTTATCACTTTATGGACTAGTAAGTCTCTAATGTAAGCAACGCACCTCCCATTTGTGCGTTGCTTAACAACGAGCAAACAATTCAAAATGGCACTGTGCATGCCCATACCCTTAGTTAAGCAGAGTGCAAATCCATTGCTCCTTGTGCAATTAAAAAAAAAAAACATTTATATATATATATATATATATATATATATATATATATATATATATATATATACTTCCACTCATTCCACTCATCGACATCAACAAAAATATAAAGCAGCTACTATGCCACTGTCATTTTAAGAATGACATTAGGATCAAAATTTATAAAATAGGGATGTATTCCTGCGGAACATGTAGCTGTTGTAAATACAGCAGTAAACAACAGTATTGTGTGCATCCAAGACTTGCAAAACTTATTCTTTGAAGGTGTATGCAGATTGCAGAAGTAGAAATGTGATATATATTATAAATTCTTCTTTTTGGTTCTGGAACAAATTAAAAATGATATTAGGGGTGGCCCAAGGGAAGAGAAAATAGAATACAAGGAATTATGGTGGCAAGTTACTTTAGAATCAGGTAAAACCCCAGGGCTAAATGACTATTTGTCCATACTACCACTTTTAAAATTAAGGTCAGCCAAATTGTGAAGACAAAATACATGTAATATTTCTGTATGGCAGAAGATGGCACTGTTTCCTAAGAAAAACGTAGGTTTTAAAACAAATAAATAAACATTCCCTTAAAAAACATCGATTCTCCTATATTTTATAAATATTTTAAATTTACAAAGGTTTTATTTTGGTATGATAATTAATGTGAAGTATTTATGGAGAAGAACTTACATGATTTATATTTAATAAAGAGTTTAATTGATGGATTTTAATAATGATAAAATTTATGAGTGGAAACTGAAGAATATATGATTAATACTCATGAGCCTAAATGCATGTTCATTTGTCCATTTGGATAAAATGAAGGAATATTATTGGTTCAATGTTTTTAAAGGCAGTATATATACAATTAAAGAATTTAGACATGGTGTCTGATGAAGTCCAATGAATATGTGACGAAAACGCAACATGGAATACAAAGTGTTTATGTGGTTTCCTGTGTATTGTCGGTTGGAATAAAATATTCATCTTTTAATTGTGGCAATTTCGTTTTTTATCTCTCTGCACTGCCAACACTCTTGTTCTTTGTTTTTTTGTTATTTTGGAGAGCTTCCAATCACTATATTTACTGTAACTTTTCAGCGGACTGGCTATGGAGAGAGATTCGCCGATGAACAACAAGGGGTTTGATGAACTAGGTCAATCGCGTAAGCTGATTGGACAGCTTACCGAGTTGATTGACCTTCTTACGCCGCTTTGCAAATCATTGGTGGGGACGAACATTAATGCGTCCCAAGTAGCAGGAAGTGAAACCGAAGGGTTTTTAGTGCATAAAAATAAGAGGAAAAGGGAGCTTATTGGCGGTAATTCTGACGCCGGCGACCTGGAGGAACCGAATGGTGGAACATTTAATCCTGAAGTTACATCAAGGATTTTTGGACATAAAAGCCCTATGGAATCGATTACAGGAGATAATATTAACAAAGTCAACATGAAATCGACGACCTTGGGTCAGGCAAATTCAGGTACTGTTTCTAATAAAAGACTAAAAGAGACAACTGAATGGCTAAAAGTTAATTATTGTTTTAAAGTGGAAGATGGTGGTCCTCAGGGGCCGAAGAAATTCTGAGTCTTATTGTAAAAAGGTGGACAAGATTTCAAAACTAATGTATAAATATAGAACATTGTGTATTGAAAACGCATATCTTACAGAATGCATTAAGAGGAACATTGTTCCAAAAGGTTTAAGGGTATATAAATACCCTAATAATGTACAGATGGGCTCAGTTTTTCACAAAGAATTATTAGAAGTATTTAATAAATGTGGTCTTGAAGTTTTAAAATTAATTATTAAGGAGAATGGTAGAACATAATTAGCACTGCAAAAAGAAATTGATGAACTTGACATGTATATTAAGGAAGACCTTATTTTTGGGATTAAGGAAGGAAAAGAAAAATATTTCAAAGTAAGATGTGAAATTGATGGGAAATGTGATGAATTAATGAATAGAAAAATGAAAAAATTAAAGAGGGACATGCAAGAATACGAGAATAATGTTAGTTACCCCAAACCACCATACAAGAATAGGAAGATTTATGGACCTAACGGACAGGAGAAAGATAATGACCAGAACAATGAGCAGGTTTTGGGTGGATGGGATGAATATGACTACAACTCAGCATTTCCCCCACTAACTAGGGAAAACAGGTTTCCTAATAAGCAAGTACAATACAAAGAAAATTTTCAAGTTGGGGGGGGGGGGAGATATTAGATATACATACCCCTGTCCCAATTGAGGAAAATTCTGATCAGGAAGTGGAAGTTGTAGAATTCAGAAATATCTATAACGGTTTTTCGATTTACAATTTTAGCAATGTCCCTCTCGTTAAGGAACACTTCAACCTTTTGGGCAAGGGACTCAAATTCATCCCTTATGTTAAAGGAGACCTCACAAGAACATTATTGGATATTAAATTGTTTTTAAGGAAAATAAAATTAGAAATGTTATTTTCAAGAAATAATATAAAAAATACAATTAATAATAATCAAGCCTTAGTAAGGAAAACTATTTTTAATCCCCCAATGCATTTACAACTAAAAAATTTGGAAGAGATTTTGGAAACAGAAATCAGGGACTCACAAAGCAAAATTAGATATAAGACGAACCTCAGTAAGGAAGAAAATGAAATCTTGGATGAATTGATATCCAACTTCAATGTCAGAATAATGAAACCAGATAAGGGGGGGGGGTTGTAATTATGGATATTATACAGTATGGGGGGAAAATGAACCAGATACTTAGGGATGAAATCAAATACACCTGTGTTTCCAAGAATGAGGTCAATCTGGCCTACAATAGGATAGATATGGAACTAGAAGATATGCTCCATGAGAGCACTATTGACAAAAAAATGTTTATATATCTGTAGGTTGAAAAACCAAAAATCCCTATTATTTTTGGAATCCCCAAGATCCATAAAAGTGCTGAGGACCCCCCACTTAGACCGATAGTATCGGCTGATGGTTCGAAAACGTTGCCTCTAGCAAAATATGTAGATACTAAAACAAAGCATATTTGGGTCAACAATAAAGTTATACTTAAGGATTCTTGGGATTTAATAAGAGAAATTGCTTCAGATTTATATACTAAGAATTTGTTTGTTACGCTAGACATAGTTGACCTATTCTTCTCCATACCTTATGTGACAGGAATGAAAATGTTTGAGAACATTATTTTCCAGGATAAATCTTTAACCCACAGAGAAAAGGTAGCAAGCACAGGATTTATGGAAATGGTCCTAAAAAATAATTTCCTGGTGTTTAATGGGGAATTTTTTCAACAAATTCAAGGGGTGGCCATGGGTGTGGCCTGTGCTCCTACCTTTGCAAATTTAGTTTTGGCTAAGTGGGAGGAAACATATGTCCTGAACTCAAACTTTAGTTCTTGTTGGACTCTATATAGTAGATTCTCAGACAATATAGTTATTTTTGGACAGGGAGTAGTCAGAAATTTGAGGAATTCATGGAATATATTGGTAAAACCACAGATTTCCTCAAATTCACTTACAAAAAGTCATATGAAACGCTACATTACTTGGACCTAGAGATATACAAAGTGAATAATACATTAGAAACTAGGATCCATAGGAAAGCTACTTTTTGTAATTCCTTCCTTCACTATAGTAGTGCACATCCTGCACATTGTAATAGGAATATAGTGAAATGACAATTTGTTAGGGGGTCCCGCATGACCAGTATGGATAGTGACTTTGTTAACAAGTGTAATTTGCTGGAGAAGATGTTCCTGGAATGGGGGTACCCTAGGGATTTTGTTAAAAATATTAGGTCTGAGGTGGAAAATGGTAGGGTCAACAAATTCAAGCCAATTAAGGGGGTTACAAAAACTAATGAAAATAATGAATGTGAAAATAAGGATATGAATAACGCTGTTGATTACCAACAGGCACTTGTTCTGGAATACAACGCAATAAATTACAACACAAAAGTAATTTTTCAGAAAGAATGGGATAGATTTGTCTCTTTCACAGATTTGGAGGGTATACCTAGGATAACATCTAAAGTGGTTTATAAAAACTCAAGTAGTATAAAGGATATTTTAGAAAATAAGAATAAAAACAACAAAATAAATTTGGGTAGAGAAAATGGAAAGAAACTAGGCACCTACAAATGTGGACGGTGCAATCAATGTGAATACATTATAAACAAGGGTGAGGTCTTTTTAGAAAGTAGAAAAAGATGGATAACAAATAAAGGGCATTATAATTGTGAGTCCAAGGGGTTGGTATACCTTGCAATTTGTAACAAATGTAATTCCTTCTATGTGGGCAAAACAGAGAGAACCTTAACGAGAAGAGTATACGAACATATTTATGATATATCTAAGGGAAAATAAACTAATGCACTATTCAAACATTCTAAAGTGTGTGAAGGTTATAAATTCTTCTTTTTGGTTCTGGAACAAATTAAAAATGATATTAGGGGTGGCCCATGGGAAGAGAAAATAGAATATAAGGAATTATGGTGGCAAGTAACTTTGGAATCAGGTAAAACCCCAGGGCTAAACGACTATTTGTCCATACTGCCACTTTTAAAATTAAGGTCAGCCAAATTGTGAAGAAAGACACAATACATGTAATATTTCTGTATGGCAGAAGATGGCACTGTTTCCTAAGAAAACGTAGGTTTTAAAACGAATAAATAAACATTCCCTTATAAAACATCGATTCTCATATATTTTATAAATATTTTAAATTTATAAAGGTTTTATTTTGGTATGATAATTAATGTGAAGTATTTATTGAGAAGAACTTACATGATTTATATTTAATAAAGAGTTTAATTGATGGATTTTAATAATGATAAAATTTATGAGTGGAAACTGAAGAATATATGATTAATACTCATGAGCCTAAATGCATGTTCATTTGTCCATTTGGATAAAATGAAGGAATTTTATTGGTTCAATGTTTTTAAAGGCAGTATATATACAATTAAAGAATTTAGATATGGCATCTGATGAAGTCCAATGAATGTGTGACGAAAATGCAAGGTGGAATACAATGCGTTTATGTGGTTTCCTGTGTATTGTCGGTTGAAATAAAATATTAATCTTTTAATTGTGGCAAGTTCGTTTTTTATCTCTCTACACTGCCAGCACTCTTGTTCTTTGGTTTTTGGTTATTTTGGAGTGCTTCCAATCACTATATATAGAGTACTCTGTCAACCATGCAATGCATTCTATGTTGGCAAAATTAACCGCCAACTTAAAGAGAGGATATCAAAACATGTCAGCAATATATGCATAAAGGACATTAAGAATCAGTTATACAAATATATTTCCATCAATTTTTCCCATTTTTTTTCATTTTACGGTACTGCAAGTTGTAAAAGTAAGCATGAAGGGGTGGTGATATGATGCTTTATATGGAGCATGCTGAGATTAAGTGGATTTGTGATTTACAAGTAGACACAGCCCCTGGTTTGAACACTTGTAGTCCTTTAAAACCAGTCATGAGAGGACATTGTCTGAGATCAAGTCAATTGATTGGTTGCATATGTTTTCTAAATCTTTATGCTTGTTTTAGCTTTTTAGATCTGATGAAGGGCATATTGAATGTCCAAAAGTGCTTATCTTCTTATTTTACATGTTATTACATTTGTTTTTAGCTGAAGTTGTGGTGGTGATATTGTTTTGTGTGTGTGTGTGTGTGTGTGTATATATATATATATATATATATATATATATATATATATATGTATATATATATGTGTATATATATATATATATATATATATATATATATATGTATATATGTATATATATATATATATATATATATATATATGTATAGATATATATATATATATATATATATATATATATATATATATATTTATTGGTTATTATGAAACTTACCATGACTATTCACATCCCCAAACAGGAACAATGGAAAACTGTCCAGCCAGCTGCTCAGAATGTCGATACCTTCAGAGGGAAAGAATCGGCATTTGACCGCTCACCATCCAAAACATGCATCAGCTAGCATGCATACATATTTCTACTGTTTGGCAAGGGGGCAAGCCATCTTGCACCTCCCTTTGTGGGGAACTGCACACCCCCACACCCCTGCTACTTATATATTCTAATTCCAAGATCAAACTACAATGAGGAAAAGGATACTTTTCCTGATCTCCACAATAGTATGATCCACTTCAAAATACTGACACTGAAAACTACAAGCACAAGCTACGTGTCGACATTTCAGAGTCGACAGGATTTGTGTTACAGTTTTGCCTCTCTGCATCTTCATGTTAACCTTCTCACAGTCATGGTAAGTCACTTTATCAGGATGAAGGCTTTTTCCAGCTAATAATCCAAACGTCAATGCTGAGTTAAAACTTCTTTATTTCAAAGAACAAAATGTGAGCGCTTTCGCAGAGATACTCTCCGCTTCTTCAGACATTACAAAATCAAGCAGTCATCATCAGTTATATAGCAAACATCAATCAAGCAATGATTCAATTAACCAAATTAGCTCAATCTTAAAATTACTACTTGGTAGTACTGTTGAAACAACCTGCTTCTATAAAACCTAAAGAACATATTAGATACCAAAGTATCCTATATAACACTTAGCAAAAAGTGCACCAACTAAAACAAAAACATAAACTTTACAATGATACATAACTCTAAAATAAATATGTATAAAACCCTTAAAATATGAATCTTGAGCCCATCTACCGGAGGGCTCTGGCTTTAAGAACAGGCTTAATAGTAACACTTTCATTTAGACCCCTCCCCCTGTGTGCTGCCAGTCTAAAGATCCATTTTAACTCAGCCTGTTCTGTTAAATTAACAATATCACCCAGCCTAATGTTAGGATATTGTACATGCAGTACTTGATAATAAAATACATGGTCAGATCCTTCTAAAAGTGTATGCTTAGCTAGCGCACTACAATCTTGCTTCCTTTCCAAACAATATACATGGTCTCTAATCCTCTCTCTTAATGATCTGGTGGTCTTACCAACATAGTATTTGAAACATTTGCCACAGTGTGCAACATACACAATATTGCGCGTGTTGCAAGTAATGTGATTCCTCAATTCCCATAGATAACCTGTATCCGGGTTCTTAAAGAAACGGGATTCATCTATAAATATACATTGCGGACAACTACCACATTTCCTTGTGCCAAATGGCACAAAATTTTCCACTGACGATGGACAAGCGCCTATATTCCTATAGCAAAGATGTTGCTTTAAACATTTCATATTTTTATAAGTAAACAATGGTTTGTCTCCCACTAGGTTTCTTGTTTTTTCATCAACCAATAAAATATTCCAGCTAGCCACTATTGCTTGTTTAACCTTATCTGTGTTGCCACCGAATGGTACCAACACTGATAAAGATCTATTAGATCTATTAGATCTATTAGAGCCAGTGGCTTTGAAATAAAGAAGTTTTAACTCAGCATTGACATTTGGATTATTAGCTGGAAAAAGCCTTCATCCTGATTGAACTGCTGCTTCCTTTTGGTGGTTATTTTATATTTTCTGTGGGATTTTATCATTTTTTGTGGATATATCTACAGGGGTCCTGGGCCATGGAAGGAGCATCTAATGAACATATGAGCACTACCAGTGAATCTGGATCCAATGGTAGGCTGCAAAATTTTCTGACAAATATTCCGAATCCTTTGTTACAAGTAGATATGAATGACTCCAGCAATAACATCAATAGTAATGATAGCAACAATGGTAATGATCGTTTAATAAAGACACTGAAAAGGGACATAGAGAACAATGTTTATAAATTTAAATGCCTTCAGTGTCAGAGATACCACTTAGAGGCGTGCCTTGAACATAATGTCATTCCGAGAGGTCTAAGAATATTGAATATGCTGATTTACGGCAATTTGTATCCCGAACTTTTGACCAAATGGCAGCAGATTAATTTAGGGGCCAGCAGGGCCTATATTCAACTACTTTTAGATTTTTTTCAACCACAAGAATTCAATATACGTGACACAATAATAAAACAGCAGAATGAACTGAAAGGTGCTTATGGACATGACTTGACAGAATTGTTTTTACATGAAATGGTCGATAAAATACAGAGATATTAAAAGAATCTTTTAGAAGTCAAGAAAAAAAGCTAATAAGAGATCCACAAGATTTTAGTAGAAATAATGTATTTGTTTGGCCAAAAAACAACAACGTAACTAGTGTGTCCAATGCACAAGCCCATGGAAGTCATTCAGAGTCCCTGAGAGGTTCGAGACGTTGGCAAAGAGGATCGACATCTGCCTTAACTAATGAAAACAGGCGAGTGGAACAGGAACAGCGCACGAGTCCTAGGTCTGAAGAGGCAGGGCAAAGGCGAGTAGTGGTTGAGGAAATAACATCAGAGAATGGTTTGAATGTTCAAGACAACCCTTGTTCTCCAACGCTACCACTTTCTGTATATTCTACACCGGTAGAATCCATGACAGGTCTTAAACAACAAGAGGCAGCTGAAGGCTCGCTTCGTCCTAATTTAGATGTTAGGTGTAAAATACCAGTGGAAAAGGCGTCTATTGTAAATTTTCCATCTGTCCCCCTCCCGATAAGAACAGGGAAGAAGAAGTCGCTCGATATGGACGAGCCGATAGTGCAGAAATGGCGGGAGCCGTTGCATGTTCAGCAGGTATGTACATTAACAAAACTTTGGAATCAGGCAACCTAGTATGGAATATTTCTAAGTATAGGTTATCAAGACATGAGATTAACTTGTTGAACAAAGGGACTAGTTTTATTCCTTCAACAAATATTGATATAAGTGATGCAATTTTAGCTGTTAAGGTCTTTGCTCGAAACTTGGCATTGAAGATAATGTTTGGGGATGTTTCCTCAAATGAATTTCATTCATTTAAACGAAGAAGTACTTTTATGCCTCATCTTCCAGCAAATGTTGATTTATTTGTCAAAGCAGTGTAAAATGACTTGTATGGAGGCTTTGAGACCTTCCAAAGAACTAATGTCAGTAATCTAACAATGGAAGAAAAGTCAGCATTGCATGATTTGAAACAGAATATGAACATTGCTATATGACCTGCTGACAAAGGAGGCCCGATTGTTGTCATGGATAGTGTGTATTATAAAGAGACCATGACTAAAATGTTGAACACTGATGCTTATAACAGGGTCTCTCCTGACTTAGTGCAAGATATTCATATAAGTCTGCATAGAATGTTTCATGAATGTAAAGGTTTGGGTCTGTTGAATGATGAGTTATGTAATTATTTCTTGGTTGAGCATCCAGTAATACCTAGAATGTATGGGATTCCCAAAATACATAAGAATCCTTTGCAACCTGCTTTTAGGCCCATTGTAGCTGGAGCAGGTTGGCTCACTGAGCCATTGTCTATTTATTTAGATTTTGAATTAAAACAAGTACTTCAGAGTATACCTATGTATTAAGGGACACTGAACAGTTTTTATCAGATTTATATGATTTTGCTAGGAATGTTGACTCAACACAAGATCTATTATTAGTCACAATGGATGTAGAATCATTGTTTATTTGCATTCCTAATGAAAATGGAGTTAAGATGGTTAGGGAATTGTTATTGGACAGTGGTTTAGTTGACATTGTTAAAGCAGACTTTATTACTCTATTACTTGAAACAGTTTTGGAGAACAATGTGCTTTTCTTTGATGAAGGTTGCTATTTACAGAAGAAAGGGATAGCGATGGGCACTAGCTGTGCCAACGCCTATGCGAATTTGGTCATGGTGGCATGGGAAAGGAACCATTTGCTAGGCAATGGCCAAATTCTGTTTTATAGGCGTTTTGTGGATGATCTTTTTTTCATTTGGCATGGAACTGTGGATAGTCTCATGTCCTTTCATATGAACTTGAATAGCAGTAGTTCATTTCTTAGATTTACTGTAACACATTCTTGGAAAAGCATTGATTTCTTGGATGTATCTGTGTATAAAGAGGGTTCTGAGTTTAAAACCACTGTTTATAGGAAGGCTTGTTATAGAGCTTCTTTTTTGCATAGGAATAGCATGCACAATCCATCCATATTTGGGAATATTGTGAAAGGGCAGGCAATCAGAGCATCATGATTGTGCTGTGAGGAAGTGAGGTTACAAGATGAGTTGGATAGGCTAAAATCAGATTTTTGTCCAGAGGCTATGAGGAAAAAGTTATAGTTGAGAGATACGCTGAAGTATCAGGGATGAGGGGCAATAGAGCCAAACCTTATTTCTCAGAGAAAAAGATAGAAACTGCTCCAGCCGCTGGCTCTAATAGATCTTTATCAGTGTTTGGTACCATTCGGTGGCAACACAGATAAGATTAAACAAGCAATAGTGGCTAGCTGGAATATTTTATTGGTTGATGAAAAAACAAGAAACCTAGTGGGAGACAAACCATTGTTTACTTATAAAAATATGAAATGTTTAAAGCAACATCTTTGCTGTAGGAATATAGGCGCTTGTCCATCGTCAGTGGAAAATTTTGTGCCATTTGGCACAAGGAAATGTGGTACTTGTCCGCAATGTATATTTATAGATGAATCCCGTTTCTTTAAGAACCCGGATACAGGTTATCTATGGGAATTGAGGAATCACATTACTTGCAACACGTGCAATATTGTGTATGTTGCACACTGTGGCAAATGTTTCAAATACTATGTTGGTAAGACCACCAGATCATTAAGAGAGAGGATTAGAGACCATGTATATTGTTTGAAAAGGAAGCAAGATTGTAGTGCGCTAGCTAAGCATACACTTTTAGAAGGATCTGACCATGTATTTTATTATCAAGTATTGCTTGTACAATATCCTAACATTAGGCTGGGTGATATTGTTAATTTAACAGAACAGGCTGAGTTAAAATGGATCTTTAGACTGGCAGCACACAGGGGGAGGGGTTTAAATGAAAGTGTTACTATTAAGCCTGTTCTTAAAGCCAGAGCCCTTCGGTAGATGGGCTCAAGATTCATATTTTAAGGGTTTTATACATATTTATTTTAGAGTTATGTATCATTGTAAAGTTTATGTTTTTGTTTTAGTTGGTGCACTTTTTGCTAAGTGTTATATAGGATACTTTGGTATCTAATGTGTTCTTTTAGGTTTTTATAGAAGCAGGTTGTTTCAACAGTACTACCAAGTAGTAATTTTAAGATTGAGCTAATTTGGTTAATTGAATCATTGCTTGATTGATGTTTGCTATATAACTGATGATGACTGCTTGATTTTGTAATGTCTAAAGTGGAGAGCATCTCTGCGAAAGCGCTCACATTTTGTTCTTTGAAATAAAGAAGTTATAACTCAGCATTGACGTTTGGATTATTAGCTGGAAAAAGCCTTCATCCTGATTGAACTGCTGCTTCCTTTTGGTGGTTATTTTATATTTTCTGTGGGATTTTATCATTTTTTGTGGATATATATATATATATATATATATATATATATATATATATATATATATATATATATATATATATTGTTGTGTCTTTCGGCTTTTCACGGTTAGGGTTCACCACAGCAGATCTCCGGTCCACTAATGATTGGCAGTAGATTTTTACGAGCCGAGTTGCCAACTCTGATGCACAACCTTCAACAAAGGTAAGCCCATTCACGCATGTCTCCACAAAGAAGACGCACAGCACCACCACTGTATATATATATATATATATATATATATATATATATATATATATATATATATATATATACGTGTGTGTAAAAAGGTGTGTGTGTGTGTGTGTGTGTGTATATATATATATATATATATATATATATATATATATATAAATATATATGTGTGTGTGTGTGTGTGTGTGTGTGTGTGTATGTCTGTATTGCCCATTGCCCTGTACATGCAGATCATGGAGAGTAAAGTTGCACTGTGACACATATATAATGTTGGTTAAAGGATCAAAAGTAAGGGGTCAACATTAGATAAGGCACTTAGAAAATGTGGAAATGCATAGAACAACATGTGTTGCATTTGTAGGACTAATGGGACATCTGAAGTTCAGATTTCTGGCAGTCTTCTCTCACACCATGTGTAAGTGATGCCACATTTGACAACAAACCTCAATCTAGTGTGAAAATCACATAAATATGAGTCAAACCTCTGTACTTGCTGCAAACATCTGGGCAGTGGTTAGTCATACCATGTCCTCCTAAGACAGCATTTCAAAAGCTTGAAAATGTATGGTACAATATATAAATATGCACATATATTGTGAAGGCATATGTTTGTATCTACAGCAGCAACAGCATCCACATTCACTACAGCCCCCTGTGTCTGGTGGATTTCACCACACATACAGCAACAACTGAACAAAAGGCCCCGGGTTTGTTTAATGTATAAAAAAAAAGGTTAATTCACCACGGGT
>NC_056725.1:858703321-858728089 GCF_019279795.1 Protopterus annectens
TGTGTGTGTGTGTGTGTGTGTGTGTGTGTGTGTGTGTGTGTGTGTGTGTGTGTGTGTGTGTTTAAGTGGTAGGTAGATAGGTGTGTTTCACACCTCTCAACTTCTTAGCACAACAATCTGGGCAAATCCCCAGAAACAGGGACAAACTAATTATTGCTCAAAGTTGCTAGAATAAAAAAGTATTGTTATCGTGAATTTTCTGAAGGATATGAAGACTGAAACTCAAATGCCTGTCATTATTTAGTGAATTCTGTCCTCGTGGTTTTGCCACAATAAACTAAAAAAATAATTTTCTGAAGAACAGATTAAAAATATGAAGCACAAACTCTGAATGTCCTGAAAACAAGGAAATGCAGGATTTATTCCATGCAGCTGAATAAGTGGGGAAAGCATACTTTGCAATGTGTTTTTGATTCACTAGAGGCCTCTTGCAGGGCCGCAGTTACAGGCTCTGTCATTCAAAGGCATGCTTGGCTAAAGGAACAGACTCTGCCTGATTAAAAGCAAATATATCTGCCTGATATTAAAGCAAAATTATTGGATGCTCCATTACAGCGTGATACTTTGTTTGGTGTTAAGGCAGAAGAGGTGTTAAAGAAAATGGAGGATAAAGCGAAATCTATGCAGACTGTAAAGGATTTTTTACAGGTTCAACCACCCAGATTTAGCAGGAACTGGCCTTCTAAGAATTGGTCCTTTCCACTGTCAGACAGGCCACAAAGAGGCAGATCTCAGCCCCAAGGCTCATACAGACCTAAACAATGGGGTGCTCCTGCCTCCAAAAGCAGAGAAGACAAATCACAGCCATATAGGAAACCATTCCAGTGACTTCCCACTGCCAATGCCAAGCACTTATCTTTTGGCAGCACCCTTAGGGGGAAAGCTAGCACTTTTCTCACAAAATTGGCATATGATCACCCAGGACAAATGGGTACTGAATATTGTTTCTCAGGGCTACAGATTCCACTTTCACACCCTTCCAAAGGCAAAAGGTATGCCTGACCTGCCACACAATCAGTGGGCAGAGGCACAAAAGCAAATTTCATCTCTCATGGACATGAGGGCTATTCACCGAGTACCACAGCAAGAACAGGGACAAGGATTTTACTCGAGGCTTCTCTTGGTACCCAGAAAGGACAAAGTATGGAGACCGATACTGGACCTGTCTATTCTAAATACTTTTCTGGGCATTCAAAAATTCAAAATGCTGACACTGCAGCAACATCTGCCCATGCTGGGCAAGAAGGCTTGGCTCGTAACTTTGGACCTCAAAGAGGCATACCTGCATGTCCCAATCAGACAATCTTGCAGAAGATACCTCAGATTCATAGCTGGCTCAATGCACTACCAATTCTCTGCACTGCCTTTTGGCTTATCTACTGCACCCAGGGTCTTCACAAAATGCCTGGCACCAGTAATTGCATTTTGCAGACAAAGAGGAATTCAAATGTATCCCTACTTGGATGACTGCCTTATTCAAGCAGTGAGCAAGGACATTCTACTAAAGCATCTGGCATTTGTAAAAAGATTACTAATTTCCCTAGGGTACACAGTAAACGAAAAGAAATCAAAACTAGTACTCTCTCAAGAGATAATATTCCTGGGTGCAAGCTTAAATACAACTGCCCAGATGGCTTATCTCACGCCAGACAAACAAAGGCAACTGACTTCTTACTTCAAAATGTTGGCAACAAAGACCCAGGTATCTGCAAGAAAAATTCTGCAGGCTTTGGGCTTCATGGCATCCTGCATTCTGCTAATTCCATATGCAAGACTGCATATGAGGAAGCTACAGTGGTACCTAAAAAGTGTTTGGACTCAACATTGCCACAACCTGGAAACATTAATTACCCTCATTCCCTGCCTGCAACAGAAGTTTCGATGGTGGGCACTGGTCTGTCACCACAACAATAGCCATAGCCAGGCAGAATCTAACAACAGATGTATCGGACTATGCCTGGGGGCACACATGGCAGGAAAATGTATTCAGGGCATGTGGCCTGCAAGCTAAATGCATCTACATATCAATCAGAAAGAGATGCTAGCTGTACAGAATGCCCTGACAGCCTTCAAGGATCTACTCCATCCAGGACAACTACTGCTAAGGACGGACAATACTACAGTCATGTGGTACATAAATAAGCAAGGGGGCACACATTCCTACCCCCTCTGCAGGCAAGCCATGATTTTGTAGAACACAGCATTGGCCTGTCAAGTGCATCTGCAAGCACAATTCCTGCCAGGAAAAGCAAATACTCTGGCAGACGAACTAAGCAGAAACCTCATGGACCCTCACACTTGGAAATTAGATCCACAAGTCTTCAGTATGATAACAAGGAAATGGGGATGCCCAGACATAGATCTATTTGCCTCCCCTCACAACTGCCAACTACAGAGATTCTGCACAAGGACTTATCACACACAAGCATGGAAGGTGGATGCTCTATCATTCAGCTGGAAAACCTTGACAATATATGCCTTTCCTCCACTGCCTCTCCTCCCCAAGGTACTCCTAAAGGTCAGACAAGAGAAGCCAAAAATTATTCTGATTGCCCCAGACTGGCCACGCCAGCACTGGTACCCAATCTTGAAGAGCTTGTCTCAAGGCCCAGCCTGGACTTTACCTCAAATTCCTCATCTTCTGACCCAACAAAACAATCAGATCCTGCACAGCCAACTCAGACCCTTAAATCTGTCTGCTTGGCGAATAATATAACCACTCAGAACACAACTCTCTCTAAAACAGTTATGGATGTTATTTTGGAAGCCAGGAGGCCAAGCACGAGAAAATCTTATGCAGAAAAATGGAAGAGATTCTGTGCTTGGAATCGGGCACAAGGAATTGACCCGCTTGTCCCAAATATTCCTCAGATTTTACAATACCTAACAGAGATGGATAAAGGCCTATCCTTCTCATCAATTAAGATCCACGCCTCTGCCATTTCAGCTCATTACAATATGGAACCACCTATTTTTTTCAAATCCACTGTTAAGGCAGTACTTCAGAGGGGCCAAAACATAAGACCTCCAAGGAGAGCACCAATACCTACATGGGACCTTAATTTTGTCTGGGAAAAGCTCACACTGCCTCCTTTTGAGCCAGCCAATACAGCCGAGATAAAATTCTTATCCTGGAAAACAGCTGTGCTCCTAGCAATAACTTCAGCAAGAAGAGTCTCAGAGTTACAGGCATTAATGGCAGTGGAACCTTTTATCATTTTCCATCTGGACAGGGTTTCTCTAAGGACAAACCCAACATTTATGCCAAAGGTGGTATCCAGTGTGGCTCTTAATCAAACCATTCATTTGCCTACTTTTTATCCAAATCCCCAGAATAAAGGGGAGAGACTTCTGCATTCTTTGGACATACACAGACAGCTACGCTTCTACTTGGACAAAACTAAAGCTTTCAGAAAAACTAAGCAACTTTTAGTGGCATATGCTGCAGGATCACAAGGAAAGGCTATCTCAAAGCAGACTATTTCAAAATGGATAGGGCATTGCATTCGTTTCTGCTATGCACAACATGGCAAATCAGTGCCTAAGGGCATTAGGCTACATTCTACCACGGCAGCAGCCACATCAGCAGCTTTTTTCTCAGAGGAGTATCAACCAAGGACATTTTGGAGGCTGCAACTTGGAGTTCAGTGCACACTTTTACCAAGAACTACCACTTACCTCTTTACTCTAAATCCAGAGCAGGTTTTGCCACTGCAGTTCTGCAGGGCCTCATAGCCACTCCTAATTCTATTTAGATACACCACAAAAAAGCAGTCAGAGGGTAGAGTAGTAAAGCAATTTTAATCCATCAATCTCTGGTCCTGGTACCTCGGCAGTTCGCCTTCAATGGAACACATTCAAACACTTACAAATTCTCTTTTTATATATTTATCAATGAAACAATTAATCAATCAATTACTCAATTCAAACATTTTTAACCCTGTCAAAGCTGTGACAAATTTCAGCATATATAAACAGTAAATATTACCATTTTAATCACAATAAATATTTTAAATACATATATAAACAATTAATATTACCATTTTTATCACAATAAATATTGTGTTATTTTAAACTAATTCATGTCCTTATAAGTCAGATATTAATACTACATCACAAATAATATACACACCAATATGCACAGTTAGAAAAGAAGTGAAATATTACAAAATTTCAAAATTTATTACACTAATAAATTTCATCCACTTTCTAGATTCATTCCAGCAGGAAATAATGTGTGATACCCTATAATCATCCTTTGTTCAAGCTTATTCAAAGCAGTTCTAAAATTTCCTATGCATGAATGGGGTCTGGCAAGTACCCTAAATCTAAATCCTTCATTATTACCATTATGGGTGTTGCAAAAATGAGTGGCTACTGGGCTCTCCATGTTACTTCTCCTAATGTCACCCAAATGCTCCAAAATCCGAAGCTTAACCTTCCTAGTAGTCTGACCAATATACCACATGGGAGGGGTACAATCACATCCCAAAATGTACACTACACCGGAAGACATGCAATCAAATCTCTCAAATGCCAAATATCTCTTTCCATTTATTTTAACCCCATGCATATTTTTAATTTTATCACAAACTGAGCATCGGCCACAGCTATGCATCCCAACATTACTATCAACCGAGGGTTCCAATTTCCTATTTAATATTTCCTTTAGATTGGGATATCTCTTATAAGAGAAAGTAATGTGTTTGGGAAAAAGACTGCCAACTGCTGGATCTTCACATACAACATGCCACAACCCTCTTATGATATGCTTTTTTGTGGTGTATCTTTTGGAGAACTTTTGTTGCTGCTGCTTTGAGTATTATGGAGTAATTCTATTTAGACCCAGCCACCCAACCTCAGCTTTGGGATTCAACCCAAGTGTAATGACTGCAACAGTGAAACACGATGAACATAGTACAGTTGTGTACCTACCATAAATGTAGATGTTCAAGTGTATTCACTGTTGCAGTCCAGGTTACCCACCCACCACCCCCCTTTCTTTGCTGGGACTTATCTGTACCTCTCTATTCTATACAACCTTTGTGGTGTATTTGCTTGTAGATGAAGGTTTTGTTTATTTTAGTGCATGCCTTTTATAAGCAATGTTTTTAGCCAACCCTTTTGGGGGCACCTGACATCTAGGGCAAGAAAAACTGAAGAAAATGGCGTTGGCCGCATCTTATATACCCCTGGCGCACTGACGTGAGGGATGAGGCGACAGCAACCGACGCCGGACCAGGACTTTGGAATTCAGGCCGACTGCGGGTAGCCTGCCAGCAGGATAACCCAAGTGTAATGACTGCAACAGTGAATACACTCGAACATCTACATTTATGGTAGGTACACAACTGTACTTTTTTTTAATTTCTACCTTACTGGTCCCTGAAATAATTCTCATATTTTCACCAGTACCCAAGTGGAAAAAGGTTGAAAACCACTGTTCTAGCTGCACCAGTTTGGAACAGGCAGCCTAAATAGAACCAGTTCTATACCATGCTCTCTGTCACATGCTATTACAACTATCCTGTTGTACACAACCAATATCTCCCCTCCCCCTCCTCTCCTCTCTTACATAATTTTATGACTTACTTCTATACATTTTTTCTACTCTGTACAAACCTATACAATACTAAAATTCCAATTCCTACTTAATTAAATTCTTTATATTTCTTGAACTCTTTGCAAACCTTTCTTTACTGAAATGAAAGAGCAATAAACTTCTTTACAATAATGTTTCCCATCTGCAGTATCAATCAGTTTACTTCCGGCAAACTTTTACAGCAGGAACAACAATACTTTACTGTGCATACCTGTCTTACTTATGTTTGTGGTGTCATGAGAAATGTAACTTTTTTTCGGAGAAATTTTTGAAATTCTCTTTTTAATATAAATGCACTGTAGTGTAGCTTTCCTCCCTAGGACTGTGCTGAAAAGGACTCTGCCCAGTTGGACTTTCCTGGTAAATGAAGACAAATACAAAATAAAACAAAAATAATAATAATAATAATTTTAAGTGTGCTGGCATTTATAATGTCAGAGATGAATTTTGAGATTTTTATTTTTAGTTGTCCCCCCAAATCAACCTAATGGCTTCCCTTTCTGCATCTTGATGACCCATTTGTTTTTCTGTCGGGTCAAGAGCCCTGTAGTTGATTTATTCCCTGGTGGAGGTGAGAGTCTGGTGTTTGGGAGCAGGCCATTCTCCAGCGTACTGTACTATCCACATTCCCATGTTAGCCTTGCTAGCTCTGTTAAAGCCTGCTTGGGAGGTGCACGAGTGATTCTAGGCTTGAGCATCCCATCCAAGTAGCACATCATTTGTAGAGAGAGGCTTACTTAGCTCTTCATGCTGCAGCAATTACCAGTGCAGTGAGTCAAGTCGCCTTCCCTCTGTTATGGTCAAGCCACCATCAACCACTCAGTCCCATCTTCCTTGTTCAGTCCTTCCAGCATCTGTGCTGTTAGCTGAACATAGGTCATCTGGGGAGTAGTCAATGCTTTATCCCTCTGCACCACAGGACTGGGATTGTACTAAGATTTTTCTCGAAAGCAGCACATTATTCACTTTTTTGAAATGATACCCTAGATTGTGATGTTCCATTTTCATACTCAAGTTGGAGTGAAACAGTCTGTCTTTAAAAGGTCAAATGTCCTTCGTGTTTCACTGTTGTAGACATCACACTTAGGTTATCTGCCTGCAGGTAGCCCTCAGTCGGCCCGAATACCAGAGTCATGGGATTTCTGCGTCGGATGCTGTCGCCTATTACATGACGTCAGGTCGTCAAGGGTATAAAACATGCAGCCAATGCCATTACATCAGCTTTTCTTGCTGTGCAGGAGCCTGAAGCAGTTTGCAAGTGCCGGTCGGCCGCTACCTGAAATTTTCATTTTTTGAGTTTCAAGCCTGAAGTCTTCTAAAGCTAAGTTACCCCATTGGGGATCCTTTTTTCTTGCTCTAACCAATGTCAGAAAAAGTTAACAGTTGTCTTGCCTGTGGAAAGCAAATACCTCACAGAGATTTTCATTCTTACTGCATCACCTGTTTAGGCCCAGACCACGACATTTCTCGCTGTCGGTTTTCTGCATTGTTCAATGCCCGAACTATTTGTTGTCGGGCTATCTTTGTCACTAAATTCTTTCGCTCTCATTCTCCATATTCCAAAATGACTTCAATAAGCCATCCACCTACCAATCTTTCGAAAAAACATAAGAATAAAGAAAGAGACAGACCGCATAGGTCCAAAACTGCAATGACACTTCCATTAAGCTAGTTGCCAGTCGGGTGCTTTCGCAGCCCCTGATAACCTGCTTGTACAGATTCACAGGCCTCTACTGAGACCCATTCGGAGTCCTGCATGCCGCAAGATGCTTCTTCAACTATGGAACCTGTGGATGTCTCTACCTTGGATGGGTCCAGAGCCGCTGTGCAGGCACCGGCTTCTGAGGGTGTATTCAGACCTTCTGATGTTCGTATTAAACAGACTACTTCATTTCTGACTAAAACAACCAAATTTCTCAGGCCCAGAGTTCACACTACACCTAGGAAACTGATGACCAAAGCACATTCTCAAGCTCCCATGCCACAGAAACAAATGCTTAGAATGGCTGTAGACCTTATTACTTTAATTAGGGGAAGCCAGCCTTCCCCCTCTAAAAGACAAAGAATTGATTTTCCCTTTGATTGTACCCATCTGATTACCAGGACATACCCTTATTTACCTATGAGGATTCAGATGCAGAAGATTCCATTCCCTCTGCCTCCCCCCAGAGGACTTTTCCTTCAGTGAAACCTTGCATACCCTAAGAGAGCATTTCCGCTGGGAATGCCAGGACTACCCACAGTCCAAAAAGAGACTCAGGGAATTTTTAGACTTGCCTCAGCACAGGCCTCTAGCTATACCCCCTGTCCTGGATATTGTAGATGTTGTCTTCATGGAATCCAGTCTTACCCCTGATACTTTACAACTAGCTCCTAGAAAGCTTGACAGGTACTACAAGAGTACCTGACTCTCACAAATTTCTCTTTAAAAATCCCACTGTGGATCCAGAGACCATTTCCCAGGGACCTAAAGGTGTTAAGGCTACTACAGCCAAAACCCCTTCTCCTTCGGACAGGGATTCTAGGGCTTTAGACAGATGGGGTAAGAAGGTATATACCTCTACAACTCTTGCCATCAGGGCTTTAAATTGCCAGTTTCCCATGTTGAAGTGCCAGCAGCATATTATGGAACTAATTATACAAAAAAAAATTGTTGATTCCTGATTGTGCAGAAAATAAAGATTTACAAGAGTTCATGCATTCTGCAAACCAAGTTGGTAAACATACTTTGCAGTGTGGTTTTGATGCCTTAGAATCATCTTGCAAGGCTGCTGTCACTGGGTCTGTTTGAGAAGGCATGCTTGGCTAAAGGAACAAATCTTGCCAAACCATGTCAAAGCAAAATTACTAGTTGCTCCATTAAACCAAGAATGTTTGTTTGGCACAAAAGCAGAAGAAGTTCTTAAAAAGATGGAGGAAAAAGCTAAATCTGTGCAAACTGTTAAAGATTTCTTACAGGTACAGCCACCTAGATTCAGTAGGCATTTGGCCTTCAGAAAAAAAACTGGTCCTTTCCAGTCCCTCCCAGACCTTCTCAGGCCAAACCCAGGGGTGACAGACCACAAAGACTACAGTCTCAGGGTATGCACAGATCTAAACAATGGAGTGCTCCCACCTCAAAAACAGGGAGTGGTAAGCCACCCCCTTATGGAAAAAGTTCACAATGACTTGTCCTTCATCCTTCCCAGACATGCCCAAGTACTTGCACCCCTAGGAGGAAACCTCACCCTGCATGCAAAAAACTGGGTGTATATTACCCAGGACCAATGGGTCTTAAACATTGTATCCCAGGGATACAGATTCTGCTTCCACTCACTGCCAACCCCAAGCAGATTGCCAGACCTTCTTCCAAACCAGTGGGCAGAGGCCCAAAAGCATGTACTTTCTCTTCTCAGTATCAGGCTGTTCAACCTGATCTCTCAGAGCAAAGTGGACAGGGTTTCTGCTCCAGACTGTTCCTGGTGCCCAGAAAAGAGAACTCCTGGTGCCCGATCCTGGACCTGTCAATTCTGAACACCTTCCTGGTGGTGTCAAAATTCAAAATGCTTACACTTCAGCAGCTGCTTCCTATGCTAGCCAAGACTCCTGGCTGGTCACACTAGACCAAAAAGAAGCTTATCTGCACATCCCCATAAGGGAATCTTGCAGGAAATATCTACGTTTCAGGGCTGATGTTGTGTAGTCCAATCTTACCTTCATTTTTACGTTCGGATTCGGAGCTGATCCTCGGCTCCGACTCGGCTGATTTATAAGTTCGAAGACTTCTGGTTGGCTCGTGGCTAAGCAGGTATCCCATAGTGCACCAGTACAAACCCCAGATCTTGTTTGCCGCGTCAACTAGTTCAGTTGTGCTTCTCTTGGCTCTGGCTAAGTGTTAACTTTTTTCTTGCTTACATTGTTTAAATCTGGTTCAAAGTTTATATATTAGTGTAGTACAATTTTTTGTTGCATTGGCATTGTTAGTGTAGGTTACTTCTTCTTCTTCTTCTTCTTTCGGCTTTTCCCGGTTAGGGGTCACCACAGCGGATCACCTGTCTGCTCATGATTGGCAGTGGAGTTTTACAGTGTTGAGTTGCCAGCCCAATGGTTAGTATAGGTTACTAATTCGTAGATAATTAGCTCCTTTGCACCCTTTGGTGCAAGCATTGGCCTTGGGCCTGTTACTTTGCTTTGTGGTATCCTGTGTACCAGTTTTATACTTATTATTAGTGCGGATAGCTTGATAATGCTAGCATTTTTCCAGTCTACAGTTTTGTAGAGCAGTTTGGTTTTTGACGGTTCCCGCTGGTGTTGATTATTACGGTGGTGGAGTTCGTTATTCAAAACTCCAGTTTCAGCTTCCTCTCTTAATCTTTTAGCAGATTCAGGGTTTTCTGTGTGTGTGTGAATTTTCACTGGTCTGTTAAAATTAGAAGACCTAGCTGTCCCTTTCTTTCTGGAATAGGCTGTTTTAGTTAGAGGACCTAGTCCTCATGGTGTTCTTCCTCCTTCAGGGCTAGGCCCATTTAAGTTAGAGGACCTAGTCCTCCCTTTTACTTCTCCTTTTGTCTATGTGAATGTCTAAAGAGGTTAAGGAGCACAAGCCTTGGGCATCAAGAAATGCATGAAGTGCTCCCAAAAAGTGTCATTGACGGATGGTCATGGTCTGTGTGTCTATTGCTTAGGGGCCATACATTTGCAAGAGACTTGCTTGTTTTGTCATGCCTTCTCCCCTAGAGTGTTACAGGAGAGAAGGAACAAGCTAATTCTAAAGGGTCTTTTAAAGCCTTCCTTTGAGGAAGCCTTGTCTAGCTCTTCCTACAAGTCCACTAAATCTGCTAAGTCTAAGTCTTCAAAAAGACCTTCTCCGGCACCGGCTGGTGTCTCGGAGCAGCTTCATAAAGTGGCAAAATCGGCCTCATCAGCTCCACTACCTTCGGAGCTGACTGAGAGCAACTTTGTGGCAACAGGGTCAGATCCTAGTTTGTCGAGCTGACCACTGAATTTATGGAACCTGCTATTCCTCCAAGATCAATATCCCCGACTATGTCCTCCAGGTCTTCGATGAGCCTTTCAGATGAAAATGTGGAGAGGGTAGTCCTGAGACTGTTGAAGTCATCTGCTCCATCTAAATTGTTGTCGGCTCCAACCCAATTGGTTCTGGAGCCTATGAAACCTGTTATACCCTCGATTGTTATTCCTCCTCCGAGCCAAACTGGTTTGTCGGAGTCGGAGGGCTTGGTGCCATTGGTGGAACCCTCAGCTCCAGCTCCACTTGCGGTTGCTTCGGAGCAAAGTTCTGCTACGACACTTCCGGTGTCATCCGTTGTGTCCAGGGGCCGAAGCTCTCTGGTCGGCACCAACAGGGAAAGTTGGAATCTGTCTTCTTCGGTTCCGAGTCTCCCTCTCGGCGCTTCGGCTAGGGTGAGTACGGACCCTGCCTATATCTCGGAGCCGATAGCTCTGGTGCCCGATGGCATCCTCTGTCTCTTCGGGACAGAGAGGCCCTCGGAGCCGGAGAGGTTGGCATTCGAGGTGATAAGGAGCATACTGTCCAGGTCACCAGTTGCCACCAACGGTACCAGCACTCTTCCCCCCTAGAGCACCCACTTCGGTCTCAGCCCCTACTCTCTCTGGAGATAGCAGAGACCCTCAGCCTCAGGAGCCACCGGCTGGTGGCCCCCACTCTTCCTTGACTTCCCCAGAATACCCTTCTGAGGAGCCCCCCAGGAAGAAGACATGCAAGAGGAAGCATATTGACTCCCAGGATGAGTCTTTGACATCTGACACTGACCTGGAGGAGTCAGAAGGGTCCCCAGAGTCGTCCTCTTATGATGTCTCCTTCATGGGCATCCTGGAGATCCTTAAGCAGAGGTGCGGCTGGCCCACTGTTAAACCTTTTGATGAGGAGTCGGTGTACCTGAAGGCTTTCGGGTCTCAACCTTCTGCCTGTTGGGTGTCTCCACCTTTTGACGAATTGATGGATTTAGTTAGTCGAAAGGTGTGGAATACTCCCAATGCCATGGAGCCAGCCCCTAGGAGACCCAACAAGTTTCTTTCTGCCCCTCCAGATAAAGAATTTTTGTCCAAAGGTGTCCCCGTAGATGCCATGGTGGTGGCGGTGGCCACTAAGAAGGAGCTTGCTGAGACTTCTTCTGTCCATCCACGGAATAAGGAGTCTCGACAGATGGACAGGCATGAGAAGCGTGTCTTCATTTCAGCAGCTTTTACTCTTCGATTGTTGAACTATCTCACTGACTTCATGAGATTACAGAGGGATCTCCTTAAGGAGTTGGGAGATTCTATACAGGGTACATGTACTGAGGGAGTCCCTGACAAGATTTCTGCTCAGTTGTCCACCCTAAATTCTATAGTTAACTTCTCCATGCAACTTATTTCTTATGCGGCTAATGGAGCGAGTAGAGCAGCGGGTTCAGGAGTTGCCCGAAGGTGTCACTCCTGGATGCGCTTGTGTCATTTTGTGGAACCGTTCAAGTACACTTTTACCAATGCCCCTTTTGATGGTTCCTCATTGTTTGGATCTAAGGTGAAGGACACACTCACTCGGTGTGAGCAAGAAGGAAAGACGCTCTCTGCTGTGGGAGTACGTTTTACTGTTCCCTCTAGACCATACCCTAAAGGTCAAAGAGGCAGTAAAATGTGGTTCAAGAAGTCCCAGAGGGTCTTTCTGGACACACAGGGTGAACACTACTTCAGAGGCAGAGGAGGAGGAGAAAATGGGAGACGTCACCCTAGAGGCAGGGGCGGTCCACAATACCAACAAGGTTGTGATTCCTTTCAGGGACGGCCTTATCAGCGTTCCTGATATGGGGCTCAACTGCATTTCTCTGGGGCCAGTTGGGGGTCACATTTCTTTGTATCCAGACGCCTGGCTAAGTGTAACCCAAGACAAGTGGGTACAAAGAGTTGTTACCAGAGGCTGTATCATACCCTTTTCCCTTCCACCGTTTGTTCCCAAGAAGATCCCAGATGTACCACCCAGTCTCAGGGATCAGGCAACTGTGGAGATCAACAAGTTGCTCTTAAAAATAGTCAGCCAATCCATCCCAGCAGACCAGATAGGATCTGGAACTTACTCCAGGTTCTTTTTAGTCCCAAAATGAACAGGAGACTGGAGGCCAATACTGAACCTCAGCAGATTAAACAAATCCATGAGGAAGGACAAGTTTCGGATGGTAACACTGCAGTCGATACTCCCTTTGTTAGGGAAAGACTATTGGATGTGCTCAGTAGATCTCCAGGATGCCTACTACCATATAAAAATGGACAAGGCGTCCAGGAGCCATCTACGCTTCCGGCTGGTAGCCAGTCACTATCAGTTTCGTGCTCTACCCTTTGGTCTCACCACAGCCCCCACTCTGTTGAGGCCACCTCTCCAAGTACCTGTGGCTTCTTGGGATTTAAAATTTGTGTTGTCCAAACTGACATCTTCCCCATTTCATTCTCACTCATCCTCATTGAAATTTTTGTCTTTGAAGACTTTGTTTTTGGTGGCTATCACATCAGCTAGACGGGTATCTGAGTTACAAGCCTCATCTGTTAAGCCACCTTATTTGATCTTTCATAAAGACAAGGTCTCACTGCGTACTAACTCCTCCTTTGTCCCCAAAGTTTGTTCTCACGCCACCTTAAATCAATCCATTGAACTCCCAGTTTTCCTCCCTAATCACTGTAATGCAGCTAAATATCTGTTTCATCAGCTAGACGTTCATAGACAGCTACGTCTTTATTTGCATCGGACCAAGGAGTTTAGGAAATCAGATCAACCATTCATTTCCTTTACTGAATCCAGATTGGGCTTACCATTTTCTAAAGTGACACTATCTAATTGGATTTCCAGTTGCATAGCCTTTGTCTACAACTCGGAGGGCAGACCTTTAACCTTCAAGATCAAGGCTCATTCTACCAGGTCACTGTCTACCTCTGCAGCCTTTCAAGCCAGGGTCCCACTTGATAATATTTGTGCAGCAACTACGTGGGCTACCCCTCACACTTTTATTACACATTACAAGTTGGATTTAGCTTCCAGGGCTAGAACATCCTTTGGCTCCGTGGTGCTCAGGAGTATTTTCCAGTGAGCCACCCAAGAATAAGGTGCTAGGGACGCTGTCCCATACGTAAAAATGAAGGTGAGATTGGACTACACAACGTAAAGAAGTTATGTACTCACCATAACGTTCCATGTTGGTAATCCATCTCACCCTTCATTTTTACCAACCCACCCTCCTGCCCCCATCCTGGAAGAATCTGGAGGTACTAATATTTTGGTTATCTTTGGTTGGAGACCCTTTAGTATTGGTTTGTCTGTTATGGTTATTTCTTCTAGTGAGCAACAAACAAGATCTGGGGTTTGTTCTGGTGCACTATGGGATACCTGCATAGCCACGAGCCAACCAGATGTCTTTGAGATTATAAATCGGCTGAATACGTAAAAATAAAGGGTGAGATAGACTAACAACATGGAATGTTATGGTGAGTACATAACTTCTTTTTCTCTGCACTTCCCTTTGGCTTATCTACTGTGCCCATGGTATTCACAAAGTGCTTGGCTCCAGTCATTGTATACTATAGGTAGAGAAATATTCAAATTTACCCATACTTGGACAATTGCCTGATTCAGGCGGACAGTCAGGAATTGCTACTTCATCACCTGACATTTGTAAAAAGTCTCCTAACTTCTCTGGGGTATACCATCAACGAAAAGAACTCATAGCTGGTACCCAGCCAAAAGATTGTATTTGTGGGAACAAGCTTGAACACAACTTCCCAGATGGCATTCCTCACTCCAGAAAAGCAGGTTTGTTTGAAAAATTACTTCAAACTACTGACCACCCAAACCCAACCCTCTGCAAGAAAAATACTGAGAGCCCTAGGGTTCATGGCCTCATGTATTGTCCCAATTCCACATGCAAGACTGCATATGAGAAAACTTCAGTGGTACTTAAAAAGTCTCTGGTGTCAACATTCTCAGGACCTGGAAACAGTGATTCCTATCATTCCTTGCCTAAGGACAGAGTTCCTTTGGTGGGCAGAGGCTTGCAACCACAACAAGGGACTCCCTTTCACTCAACCACCCCGCCGCCCAAACCCTGACAACAGACACATCAGACTATGCATGGAGGGCTCACATGGCAGGCAAATGCATTCAATGCAAATGGAGCCCAGGACAAATTCACCTGCATATCAATCAAATAATTTTAGCTGTACAGAATGCACTGACAGCCTTCAAATACCTTATCCTTCCAGGACAACACTTGATAAAGACAGACAACACCACAGTTGTGTGGTACATAAACAAGCAGGGGGGAACTCATTCCTACCCACTCTGCAGGTTAGCCATGGCTCTGTGGAACACAGCCTTGAGCAATCAAGTGCACCTGCAAGCTCAATTCCTGCCAGGCAAACAAAATTCACTGGCAGACAACTTAAACAGAAATCTTATGGACCCACATGAGTGGAAACTGGAACGCAACTCATTCAAACTTCTAATCCACAGGTGGGGAACACCAGAGGTGGACGTCTTTGCTTCCCCCCCCAAAACCATAAATTGTGCAAATTTTGCACCAGAACTCCCCACAGCCAAGCATGGAAGGTGGATGCCCTATCCTTTACATGGGAAAACCTCTCAATCTATGCCTTTCCCCCTCTGCACCTCCTCTCAAAAGTACTACTCAAGATCAAACAGGACAGGCCAGGGACAATCCTTATTGCACCAGACTGGCCACGCCAGCACTGGTACCCACTCCTACACAGTCTGACAGCAGTGCCCCCCTGGCACCTACATCAGATCCCCTCTCTGCTGTCCCAGCAGGAGGGACAGATTTTGCATCCTCAGCTGCAAACCTTGAACCTGGTAGCCTGGCTTATTCCCTGAGTACATCATCAGCAACCCTCAGCAAACAGGTGCTGGATGTTATCCTTGAGGCCAGGAGGCCTAGTACTAGGAAATCCTGTTCAGAAAAGTGGAAAAGATACTGTTCTTGGAGCCAGTCTCAAGGAAAGGACACAGCCGTGTCCACCTTACCTCAAATCCTAGATTATCTAGCAGAGCTGCTCCACAAAAGCCTGTCCTTCTCTTCAATTAAGATTCATGCCTCTGCCATCTCAGCTCATTACAATACTGAGCCCACCCCTCTTCTCTCACCCTCTGATCAAACAGTTCCTGAGAGGATCTAACAATTTGAGACCCCCAATGAGAGCTACCACTCCTGCCTGGGACCTTAACTTTGTACTAAAGAAGCTCACACTTCCCCCTTTTGAGCCTGCTGCTACAGCAGAGTTAAAATTCCTCTCTTGGAAAACAGCCTTACTTCTAGCTATCACTTCAGCAAGAAGAATGTCTGAGTTACAGACACTTATAGCTGTGGGAACCCTTCATTATCTTCCATGCAGACAGGGTTTCCCTCAGGACTAACCCATCATTTATGCCCAAGGTGGTATCCAGTGTGGCTTTAAACCAGTCCATTTCTGCTGCAAACACCATGGAAAATCTACCCCACAGGGGATCAGAACTCATTCCACTAGGGCTACCTCAACCTCTACAGCATTTCTCAGGGGAGTCCCTACCAGGGACATCCTGGAAGCTGCAACCTTGAGTTCTGTACACACCTTCACCAAGCATTACCACTTACCTATCTTTTCTAAATCCAGAGGTGGATTTGCCACAGCAGTGTTACAAGGCCTGCTAGCCAGCCCTAATACTTCTTGACTGCCTCCACCCTTCCTAAGCTTTGGGAATCAATGCAAGTGTGATGACTGCAACAGTGAAACACGAAGAATATAGTACAGTTGTGTACGCTTACCATAAATGTAGATGTTCGAATGTATTCACTGCTGCAGTCCTGATGTTCATCGTGCATACAGCTGCAGTCATCACACTTGGGGTTATCCTGCCGTCAGGCGGGTCCTCGGTCGGCCGAATTCCAAAGTCTAGGTCTGGCGTCGGTTGTCGTCGCTTCTTCCCTGACGTCAGTGCGGCAGGGGTATAAAAGAGGCAGTCGACGCCATTTTCTTCAGTCTTTCTTGCAGCGCGATGCCCGAAGCAGAAGCAGTTCACAAGTGCCGGTCGGCCAGCTCCTGAGATTTACGAACAGTATTTCAGCCGAAGTCTTCTTTAAAGCTAAGTACCCTGTTGGGGAAACTTTTCTTGCCTCAGACCGATGTCAGGCAAAGTTAATAATTGCATTTCTTGTGGGAAGCAAATACCGCATAAGGATTTTCACTCTTACTGTATACCTTGCTTAGGGCCAGACCACGACGTCTCGGCCTGCCGTTTTTGTGCTAGGTTTAACAAACGCACTATTAAGCGCCGGGCGGAGTTCGCCCTTCATTATTTTGGCAAAAAATTTAATATATCATGTCGTCGGATGCACCGACGCCAGTTTTAGGCAAAAGACGCAAGGATAAGGCTAGACATCCGAGGCCTGCACCGAGTACTGAGACCACGCTTAGGCCGGCTACCGGTTCTCCGTTTCTCAGCGAGGCGCCTATGCAGCCCCTGACTACCGATGAAACTATTTTATCGGCGACTTCAGTACCCGAGGCCGCAGGATCCTCGGTCTCCATTCCCATTGCAGATACCAGCACCACTCTTGGCGGGGAAACCGAAATTTTAGCGAGGCCTGCCATTTCTGAAGGCGTTTTCAGGCCTACCACCTCCCCTTTTAAATCATTCACTAAGTCTAAAGCTGCAATGAAAGTTAAAAAACAAGGTCCTCAGACCCCCTCTCAAGGCCCCATGCCTAAAAAACAGATGCTTAAAATGGCTGAAGATTTGATTACTCTCATCAGGGGTTCTCAACCCCCCTCAGACAAAAGACCCAGGTTGGAGGAAGACTACCCTTCCTCAGACCAGGCTTCTATTACTTCAGACCATTCTGAGGACCAGGATTACACCTATTCCCCATTTGAAGACTCTGATGCTGAGGAGTCTATTCCCACGGCCTCCCCACCTGAGGACTACTCTTTTGGGAAAACCCTGCATACATTGAGAGAGCACTTCCACTGGGAAGACCAAGATTGCTCAGATTCCAAGAAAAGGCTCAGGGAATTTCTGCTACTTCCCCAGCATAGGCCCCTGGCTATTCCTCCTGTCTTAGATATCTTGGATGATGTGTACGCAGAAGCCAGTCTTAATCCAGACTCATTACCTCCAGCCCCTGTTAAACCAGACAGATATTACCGGGTTTCCTGATACTCACCAGTTCCTTTATAAAAGCCATACTGCTGACCCAGAAACTATTTCACAGGGTCCCAAGGGGATTAAGGCCTCTACTGCTAAAAACCCTTTGCCTTCAGAGAGAGATTCTAGAGCATTAGAAAGGTGGGGGAGAAAGGTGTATACATCAGCCACTTTAACCATGAGGGCATTAAACTGTCAATTTCATATGTTAAAATACCAACAGTTCTTGCTATCTCAGCTGAAAGGCAAAATGACACAAACAGAACAACCAGACTTGAAAGAGTTGCAGGATTTGTTGCATGGAGCAGAACAAGTGGGGAAACATACCTTGCAGTGTGGTTTTGATGCTTTAGAGGCCTCATGCAGAGCTGCTGTCACGGGGTCTGTCATACGTAGATATGCTTGGCTCAAAGAGCAAACCTTACCAGATGATGTCAAAGCAAAGTTATTAGATGCACCACTACAAAAAGATGTATTGTTCGGTGTTAAAGCTGAGGCGGTACTAAAGAAAATGGAGGAAAAAGTGAAATCTATGCAAACAGTTAAAGATTTCTTGCAGGTGCAGCCTCCATGCTTCAGCAGAAACTGGCCTTCAAAAAATTGGTCCTTTCCAGCCACGGACAGACCCCAAAGGGGTAGAGGACAACCTCAAGGATCTTACAGAGCTAGACAGTGGCAAACACCAGCCCCCAGAGGTGGAGAAGATAGACCACAGTCATTTAGAAAACAGATGCAATGACTTTCCCCTATGCCTGCCAAACAAAGATATAATGGCAGCACCTTTGGGCGGAAAACTGGCCTTATTTTCAAAAAACTCGGACATTGTTACAAAGGACAAATGGATTCTGGATATTATAGACAGAGGCTACAGGTTCCACTTTCACACCCATCCAAAAATGAGAGGCATGCCAAACCTGCCACAAAATCAATGGGCAGAGGCACAAAGGCAAATTTCCGCTCTCATGGATATGAAAGCAATTCAAGAGGTACCTGCAAAGGAACAAGGTTAAGGTTTTTATTCAAGACTATTTCTGGTACCAAGGAAGGACAAAGATTGGAGACCCATCTTAGACCTATCTATTCTAAACACATATCTAGAGGTACCAAAATTCAAGATGCTCACATTACAGCAGCTTCTTCCCATGCTGGGCAAGGAGTCTTGGCTGGTAACGTTGGACCTCAAGGAGGCATACCTGCATGTCCCTATCAGACAAGATTGCAGAAGATACCTCAGATTTCTTGCAGGTTCAACCCATTACCAATTCTCTGCATTGCCCTTTGTCTTATCTACTGCGCCCAGAGTGTTTACAAAATGCCTGGCATCAGTAATTGCCTTCTGCAGACGAGGAATCCAAATCTACCCATATCTGGACGACTGCCTGATCCAAGCAGACAGAAAGGACTTTCTGTTGCAACGTCTGGCCTTTGTAATAAAACTGTTAAACTGCCTGGGGTACACAGTGAACAAAAAGAAATCAAAACTAATACCTTCTCAACAGATAATTTTCCTGGGTGCCAGCTTAAATACAGCAACCCAGATGGCCTACCTCACGCCAGACAAACAAGGGCAACTGTCTCAATACTACAACAAAATGGCAACTTTAACCAGGCTAACTGCAAGGAAAATCCTGCAGGCTCTGGGGTTCATGGCATCTTGTATTCTACTAATACCATTTGCAAAGCTGCATATGAGGAAACTACAGTGGTACCTAAAAAACTTTTGGTCTCAGCACAGCTACAGCTTGGAAACAATTATACCACTCATTCCATGCCTTTAAAAGGAATTTTTGTGGTGGGCTCAAGCATGCCAAAGAAACACAGGTCTTCCTTTCTGTTTACCACAAGCAACTCAAATCATCACAACAGACGCCTCAGACTACGCCTAGGGAGCGCACATGGCAGGTCAGTGTATTCAGGGAAAATGGTCCCAAAAAGAGATGCACCTACACATCAACCAAAAGGAGATGCTAGCCATGCAAAATGCTCTTATGACCTTCAAAGACCTACTGCATCCAGGCCAGCTATTAATAAGGACAGACAACACCACAGTCATGTGGTACATAAACAAACAGGGGAACGCATTCATACCCCCTGTGCAGGCAAGCCATGACCCTGTGGAACACAGCACTGGAATTACAAATTCAACTACAGGCACAATTCCTGACAGGGAAGGAAAATACACTGGCAGACAACTTAAGCAGAAATATGACAGACCCACACGAATGGAAGTTGCATCCTCAAGTCTTCTCAAAGAAAACTCAGGCATGGGGACAGCCAGACATAGATTTATTGGCTACCCACAGAAATTACCAGTTGAAAAAATTCTGCTCAAGGACCTATCATCCACAGGCCTGGAAAGTGGACGCACTCTCTTTCAATTGGACAACATTGACAGTCTATGCCTTCCCTCCTCTACCTCTACTGGCCAAAGTCCTATTAAAAACCAGAGCAGAGAGGCCACAAATGATTCTCATTGCTCCAGACTGGCCACGACAGCACTGGTATCCTCTCCTAAAGAGCCTGTCACACTCACCACCATCGATCCTTCCTCAAGTTCCTCTTCTGTTGTCCCAGCACAACTACAAGATCCTTCACAGCCAGCTCAGGACTCTAAATCTAGCTACATGGAGAATACCTTAATTTACCAACAAACTCTCCTCTCCAAGGAGGTACAGGATGTCATCTTGGAGGCCAGGAGACCCTCTACTAGAAAAACCTACTCCGCCAAATGGAAACTATTTTGTTCCTGGAATCAAGCAAAGGGTCAGAATCCTTGGGTAATAAATATATCTCAGATTTTACAGTACCTAACTGAGATGTTAAACAGTGGCCTCTCCTTCTCTTCCATCAAGATCCACGCTTCAGCCATTTCAGCACAATACAATACGGATCCTCCTTTATTCTCGCATCCTCTATTAAGGCAGATGTTCATCGTGTTTCACTGTTGCAGTCATAACTGTAGGGTGCTCCTGCCGGCAGGCAGCCCGAGGTCGGCCAGAATCCCAAAGTCTGGGTCCGGCGTCGGCTGTACAAGCTAGTACCCTGACATCAGTACGCTCTGGTACATAGCCCTCAGCTGACGCCATCTTCTCCAGTCTTTCTTGCCGTGCGGTGGAAAGCAGCTCGCAAGTCGTTGGTTGGCGATTTTCGAACAGCGTATTTGGTTGTTGTCGGTCCGAAGTTCTTACTTCTCTTCTTAAAGCTAAGTACCCGTTGGGAATCTTTTCTTGTTCCTCCGATGTCAGAAAAAGTTAATAATTGTATTACGTGGGAAACAAATACCTCATAAAGATTTCCACCTTACTGTCTACCTTGCTTAGGCCCTGACCACGCGGCTTTCTTGTTGTCGGTTCTGTGCCAGGTTCAATTCTCGTGCTATCAAGCGCAGGTGCGACTGGGCTCTAAATTATTTTGGCAGACGCTTCAATTATAGAATGTCGCCGGACACTACCGAATTCAAAGAAGCGCAAAGACAAGGACAGGCCTCGATGTCCAAACAGGACTCCAAGTTGCAGCTGGAGCCAGCCTCCGGTTCGGCTGTCGTCAGTGAGGCGCTTTTGCAGCCCCTGTCGTCCGCCACTTCTGAACCGATGGCAGATACGGACTCCCATGGGGAGCCATCAAGGCCTTCTATTTTATCTGCTGCAGGACCTTCGGACGTCGCTCCCTCAGATGGGTCCGGAACCGCTGTGCAGGTACCGGCTTCTGAGGGGGTATTCAGGCCTACTCACATCACTATATCAAAGGCAAAGACAAAGACCCCTGTTAAGTCTAAAGCTCCTGCTCAAGCTACTTCTGAATCTACTCCCAGGACACAGAAGCAATTGTTAAAAATGGCTGAAGATTTGCTTACAATGATTAGGGGTTCTCACCCCCCCTCTGAGAAAAGGCCTCAACAGGATGTTCCTATGGATTCCTCTGACCAGGCTTCTATATCTTCTGTCTCTTCCTCTGATCAGGAATATTCTTTTCCTCCTTATGAGGATTCGGATGCTGAGGACTCCTTGCCCTCTGCCTCTCCGCCTGAAGATTTTTCTTTTGGGGAAACCTTACATGAGATGAGGGAACATTTTCATTGGGAAGGTCAGGATTATTCTGCTTCCAAGAAGAGGCTTAGAGAATTCCTTCTTCTTCCTCAACATAGGCCTTTGGCTATCCCTCCTGTTCTTGATATTGTGGATGATGTTTTTTCTGAGGCTAATTTGAATCCTGATTCCATGCCTCCTGCTCCTTCTAAGCCTGATAGATTTTATAGGGTTCCTGAGTCTCATTTGTTCTTATTTAAGAACCCTTCTGCGGATCCTGAAACTATTTCTCGGGGTTCTAAGGCTGCTAAAGTTGCTACTTCTAAGAATCCTATTCCCTCTGAGAAGGATTCTCGTGCCTTAGACAGGTAGGGTAAAAAGGTATATACTTCTGCTACCCTTTCTGTTAGGGCTTTAAATTGCCAGTTTCATATGTTTAAGTATCAGCAATTTCTTTTGTCTGTTTTAAAGCAAAAGCTTGCTTCCCTTCCTTCATGTGCAGAAGATAAGGAACTACAGGATGTATTGCATGCAACTGAACAACTGAACAAACATAGCTTGCATTGTGGTTTTGATGCTTTGGATGCTTCTTGCAGGGCCATAGCCTCTGGTACTGTTATCAGGAGACATGCTTGGCTTCGTGAACAAAGTTTACCTGAACAGGTTAAGGCTAAATTATTAGATGCCCCTGTTCAGCATGATGTTCTTTTCGGATCTAAGGCTGAGGAGGTTATTAAAAAGATGGAAGAAAAGGCAAAATCTATGCAAACTGTGAAAGATTTCTTGCAAGTTCAGCCTCCTAGATTTTCCAGGAATTGGCCCTCCATAAATTGGTCCTTTCCCACGTCTGACAGGCCTCAAAGGGGAAGATATAGACGCTCCAGAGGTCATGGCCAAGCTCAGGCCTCCTACAGATCGAGACAATGGACTGCTTCTTCACCTAGAAGGGAAGAAGACAGATCCCAATCTCAAAGAAAGCAAACTCAATGACTCTCTCGGTTGGGCTACAGGACCTCTTTACCTGGATGCCCTCTCGAGGAAAACTTCTTTTTACAGAAATTGGACTCATATTACCCAGGACAAATGGGTATTGGACGGATTTTAAAAGGCTACAAATTCCACTTTCATACCCTGCCAAGGGCTTTCGGTTGGCCAGATCTGCCAAAACATCAATGGTCAGAGGCCTTAAATCAAGTGGATGCTCTTCTGGCCATGAGAGCCATAGAGCCTGTTCCACTCTCAGAGATGGGAAAAGGTTTTTATTCAAGACTGTTTCTGGTTCCAATAAAACAAAGCTCATGGAGACCTATTCTGGACCTTTCTGTGTTAAACACCTTTTTGGAAATTCCAAAATTCAAGATGCTTACTCTGCAGCAGCTGATTCCAATGCTCTCTCAGGACGCCTGGATGGTGACATTGGACCTAAAGGAAGCTTATTTACACATTCCCATCAGGCAGGAACGCAGGAAATTCCTCAGATTCAAGGCAGGTTCGAGACACTTTCAATTCTCTGTACTGCCCTTTGGTTTATCTACTGCGCCCAGAGTCTTTACCAAGTGCCTGGCACCAGTAGTGGCTTATTGCAGACTTCAGGGGATTCAGATTTACCCCTATTTGGACGACTGCCTTATTCAGGCAGACAGCAAGGATCTTTTACTTCAACATCTGGATTTTGTTCAACGCTTCTCCTCCTACTGGGATTCTCAGTGAACACAAAAAGTCACATTTGATCCCTTCTCAACAAATGGTATTTTGGGAGCCCTCTTAAATACAACTTTACAAAGGGCCTTCCTCACTCCAGAAAAACAAATACAGCTGGCTTCACTTTTCAAGACTTTGGCAACTCTAACTCAGCTCACTGCAAGGAAATTCCTGCAGGCACTGGGCTACATGGCTTCCTGCATTCTGTTGATTCCAAATGCAAGGCTTCATATGAGAAAGCTTCAATGGTATCTGAAAAGTGTATGGTCACAGCATTACCACGATCTGGACACTCTGATTCCTCTGATCCCCTGCCTCCAGAAGGAGTTCCTTTGGTGGTCCAGGGTGTGTGCTTTAAACTAAGGAAAGCCTTTCCGTCTTCCTCAACCTTCTCAAATCATAACCACGGATGCCTCGGATTATGCTTGGGGAGCACCTTTTCTAGGCACTTGCCAGCAGGGAACCTGGACAAAGGACCATCTTCACTGGCACATCAATCTGAAGGAAATGTTGGCAGTTCAAAATGCTCTTCTAGCCTTCAAGAACCTTTTGCATCCAGGGCCTCTTTGATTCAAGACAGACAACACCACAGTCATGTGGTACATAAACAAGCAGGGGGTTCTCATTCAGCCCCTTTGCAGACTAGCTATGGCTTTATGGGACACAGCTCTAAATCTGAATCTACATCTCCAGGCTCAATTCATCCCAGGAGAACAGAATCTCTTAGCAGACAGCCTGAGCAGAAACATTTTAGATCCTCACGAATGGAGGCTAGACACCAACTTATTCAACAGGATTATTGCAGTTTGGGGATGTCCCCAGATAGATCTGTTTGCATCCCATCTCAATCATCAGCTGCCTCGCTTTTGCACCAGGTCCTTCCACAAAACAGCTTGGAAAGTGGATGCCCTGTCCTTCAGCTGGAGAAACCTTTCGCATATGCCTTCCTCCTCTTCCTCTACTTCCTCGGTATTACTAAAGATAAAACAGGACAAGCCCAAGTTCCTCATCTTGATTGCTCCAAATTGGCCTCGACAGTTTTGGTATCCAACTTTAAAGCACCTGTTCTTGGAGCCTCCTTGGATTCTCCCTCTGAACCCTTCTCTTCTGTCCCAGCATCAGGGTCAGTTAAGCTACATTCCAATCTCAAGACCCTTTGCTTGGCAGCTTGGCTCTTCAAAGGAATTTGATTTCTTCTAGTCTTCCCAAACAAGTTTAGTGGTACTAGTTCCTCTAAATGGAAGAGATTTTGATGGAAT
>NC_056725.1:858728589-858876089 GCF_019279795.1 Protopterus annectens
ATCCGGGGGTTCGAGGCCTGTCATTTTGCTTTTTATTTACTACTTCACTGGCCAGGCGGGCTGTGTGGCTGTGTTGACAAATTTTGCCCAACGTTAAGCTCTATCGCTGCTCTCACGCTTCGCCCTTGACGTTAGACTAGTTAAGCGCGGCTGCACGCTAAAACATGTTTTGTTCCCCAACGCTTGGTTAAGCTTGCGATGCACAGCCACACGCAAAGCCATTGCGCTAGTTAAAAGCAGTGCTAAGCTTTCATGAGCAATTATACTTTAACTGTGCTTAATACTTCAAAGTAAACTTTGCTTAGCAAGCAGTGCTTCATATTGCTTAAGATACACACGTTACTGATATCGTTCATCAGTATGCATGACCATTTCACCTTCATATATATATATATATATATATATATATATATATATATATATATATATATATATAAAAATATCGTTCACTACTACATAGGCCATTTCAATGTATTTTACTAAAATTTAAAAGTTAAATGTCAGGAATTATTTTTTATGCTGAGATTTCCTGTAGTACAGAAAAATGGAAAGTGGGGCGTGATGGGACTCGAACGGGAATGCCTGCCTCTTTGCATGCGAGGGGCACTACCACTCACGCTATTGCTATTTGGCTTAATTCTGCTACAAGTAGTTTATTATCCTCTTCGATGTCTAAACTGCTAACTTTTAACTAAGCTAATGGGCAAACCCGCCGCATTAACGCAGCAAATAATGGCAGCTATATCGGGAATAATAACAAAAAAGTTTACATTTTATTATATTTGTACAGGGTTTAGAAATGTGGGGAGTGTAGTGTTGGGGATATACACATTTGAAGCGGACTCCACTCATGTCTGGTGACATTTGCAGATTTTAGGCACTTGCAGGGGCGCGGATATTTGGACTGCTCAGCAAGTCTGACACGCTTCCTGCACTCCCAAGCATCGCTCCATGTTAGCCTTGGGAGAGTTGAGTCAGAGCTACCCTCATGAATATGCATGGCACGCTGACGTCATACTCTTAGGCTGCAGTTTCAGTGTAAGACTTATTTAGTCTTACACGGAGGATTACTGGATCCAGGCCTATGTAAATTACTGCTGCCATCAGGTCCAGTGCTCTGAGACACAGAGCTACCAAGAATGTATAATAGCAAAGAATCTGAAGCACCGGTACCTATCACACAAGAATCTTGCTGGAGGCATAACAAGCTCTGAAACAGACAGTTCAGTGTGCATTCTAAACAAATAATCAATGTTTGTGAGTGCTCAAACTGGAACTTTTCAGTTTTTACTGTATTTTCCAAAGATTGGAAGAGATTTAGAAGAGACTTCTTAAACATTTGTTTTACAGACAAAGATTTAATTTTTGCAGCATCTATTTTGCTCCACCTATGGATATGTATTTGCTAAACACCACAGTGACTAATGTGAGGTATAACAGTACAGTCTAAAACTAGTAGCCACCGTCTCCTACCCAGAACAGTAGAAATTTTCTTGCCTTATTTGAAATTTTTCTGTATAGACAGATGCCTTGAAAGCCTTAAGGGAATAACCAGTCATCCTTCTGACAGACAGGAATGGGTAAAATGCACAATGACCATCTAGGTTTCTTTGGGAATACGTTTGTTTATGTTGCTTAAATCCAGTACCAGCCCAAGGTCCCTTGTCTGTTTTTGAACTAAAAAGAATGTGGAGTGATAATTGGATCCTTTCTAGCCTAGTAGGACACCCTGAATGACTCTTCTACTATGTGCCTGAACACATCTTTTCTCACCACACTCTCAATGCTGTAGGATGTCTGGCAAGTACAGAGAGAGAGAGAGAGTGAGAGAGAGAAAACATAGGGAGGGGTTTGGAGGTAAACTGTGTAGTATCTAGATATTACTATAAACCTGCCATGCAGAGATGGTCTTCCACACATCCAAGTGGAAGAATACACCCCCTTGCCTCTAGAGTTGAGAAGTTGGGCAAGGTCTTAGGAATTAGACTGCTGTCCCTCAGGTGGAGGACTGTGGAGCCCTTGCAGCAGCCAAAAATTCCTGTTTATAGCTTGGCAACTATTCTGTCAGTATACACGAGGGCAACAGTCCTTTACAGACCTCTGGTTATTCTCATGCTATTGGCTACATTAAAATCACAGTTGATGTGGACTGCACTGTATCAGTGACAAGAACAGTTTTGGATGCTACTGTCCAACTCTAGAAACAAGTGCCCTCCCTTTTTTCGACATTCTTTAGATGTTTCTTTACCAATAAAAACAGAGCAGAACACATCAAAGGAAGAACTAAAGAAGGCTGCCTTACTGTCCTGTACTGTGAAGAACTATACCAATGCCTGCTGTCCAAGCTGCATCATTTGCTGGGGTGACTGGTACATGGTGCAGTTGGCATGGATGACACAGTGGCCATCTGAGACTATAATTGGAGTTTCATATCTCCATCTGGATTTAAAAGATGTATATCATCATATTCATTTTCATCCAGATTTCAGGTCTTTCTTAATACCTAGCACACGCACAAAACCTTATCGGTTCCATTTCCTGCCCTTTGGGCTTGCCACTGCCCCAAGAGTGTTCACAAAGTTTCTAGCCCACGCAACTTCCAAGATGGCTGCACACTGATCAAAAGCTTGACTTTAGCTTTTCCAGTATGAAAACAGAAACAGAGAAACTGCAGCTAGAGATATTGTCAATTTGAGTAAAACTGAGTTACTGGCTAGAAGTATACTGCCTGGATGCATGCAAAGAAGAAACTAAGCCTGAAAGAAAATCAACCAGAAATGGCTAACAGAAAACACTGAAAAAAAAAGAATATTGCAACTGTTCAGCAAGAAGCACTTCAAGCTCCAGCTTTGGTGCAAGACATGGCTTCCAGTAATCTAGGGGAAAAACGTGCTCAGGGCTAATTAAAATAAGTGAAACACTGAAGGAGTACATCAACTCGGATATAAAAGGCTGGAAAAAACAGAAGAAGCTTTAAATAAACATTCAGAATAGTTGAGAAAACTGCAAAAATCAGTGGCTGAAATGAAGAAAAGGCTGGCTGAGTATGAGACTGCTCAAGAGATGTTTCAAAAAATGGTACAGTTAGAGTACATAGCACAGGGAAAATCTGAGATTTTCTGCTATACCACAGAAATTAGAAGGAATAGACTACATTAATTTTATTAAGGCACAGATATAACTTACAGAAACTTACAAAGCTAGATGGTGCTGAGAATGGCAGCCTCAGTTCACAGCTCTCTAGTATTATGTTTGTTTTTGTTTGTCCTGTTGTTTGGTGTTCAACTGTAATTAAGTATATTTATGAAGAATTGTTACATATTCGGCAATTCCTTTATGCAATTTGACACCAGATTTTTCACAATTAAGAAATTTTCTAGAGATCCTAGCTGGAGGAGCAGCAGCTGTCAGAAGCAGAGGTAGGCACAGGTATCGCAAAAGGGGGAAGCGAGCTGGTGCACTTGTTAGGCTAAGACAGAGAGGTTTTCGAACAGTAGTCCCAAGTTTACATCTGGCAAACCTCCAATCCTTATGTAATAAGATGGATGAACTGTTTGTTACTTCTCAATGAAACTCACAAGGATGTTTCCCTTTCTTCTGTACTATGTTTCACAGAATCCTGGCTAAATGAATTCATTCCGGACTCTGCATTACGTCTGGCTGGCTTTCAACTTTACAGAGCGGACAGAGTATTGGAGACATCAGAGAAGAGTAAAGGAGATGGAATCTGCTTTTATATCCATGAAGGTTGGTGTAATGATGTCATAGTGTTAAGTAAAATGTGCTGCCCTGACTTAGAAATGGTTTGTGCTAATTGTAGACCTTTTTATTCACCTCAGGAGTTCACTTCATTTATTCTGATTAGTGTTTACATTCCACCTCAAGCCTGTGTCAGTGCGACACTACAAAAACTGTCTGATCAGACAATGTACTTGGAGCAGAATTATCCAAACTCCCTTCTGATTACTCTGGGGGATATTAATAAGGCAAATCTCAGCCATGAACTTCCTAAATTTACACAGCATATAAAGTGTCCTACCCGAGACAGGAACACACTGGATTATTGTTATACAGTGCTAAAACATGCTTATCGTGCTGTCCCCCGTGCAGCTTTGGGCTTTTCTGACCACTGTCTGATTCATTTGCTTCTCATCTAGAACAGCAAGTTAAAATCTGTTAAACCTGTGATCCATACAGTGGGAAGGTGGACTTGGCAAAGCTGAAGCTGCAATCTTGCTTTGATTATACAGATTGGATGTCTTTGAAGATTCTGCTGCTAATTTGCATGAACTGGCAGACACAGTAACATCTTATGTCAGGTTCATGGAAGATATGTCTGTCTCCACTAAGACCTGGTTAAAATTTAACAGGAAACCCGCAACTTCATCATACCAAAGAAGATGCCTATAAAAGTGGGGATAGAACACTTTTTAGACGGGCAAGGAACACGCTGACAAAAGAAATCAAAGTAGCTAAAAAGAACTATTCTGAAAAGCTAAAAAAACAGCTTTTAGCCAATGATCCTGCATGAGTGTGGAAAGGTCTACAAAACATTGTAAACTACAGGAAACCATCCCTCTACAGTGCTGCTAATTAACAGCTGGCTGATGACTTGAATGCTTTTTACTGCAGGTTTGATAAGCCCGAGGCTACAAATGACACCAGCTCTGTCAGTGTTCAGACTTGCATGATTCTCTCTCTCTTCCACACATTCTCACATTAGGTTCATAGGGTCATAGGTAGGTACTAGGCTATCTGCCCAAGGGCATTTCTAAGCCTAGCCAGAGTGTGTCACCTTTCGCCAACTCATTGATTAATTAACTGATCCTCTGTCAAGCAGAGCCAATGAAGTGATCCCAGGGGTGTAATTTCTGTTACCCATTCACTCGTCAAGGTTTCTCTTGAAGAGTGTTAGTGAGAGGCTCTGCCTGATGTAATTTTGGAATTTTGTTCCAAAGCATAGGAAGTCTCTGACAGGAATCTATCCCTCCAGCATGTTCTATTTATTGTTGTGGCGAGGTTTAGCTCAATAGAGTGCATGGCTCGCAGTGACTTGGATTTCTTTAGGTGGAGCATGTCCATCAATTCCGAGTTGGATATGGCTTTGTAAGTCAGGCAGAGATCACCTCTGAGTAAGCAATATGCCACTGAGTACAGGCGGAGTTTTTTCAGTCGGGCTGCACAGAACATATGTTTGAGACCAGTAATCCTCTTGGTGAGGTACTTTCGTGGTCTTTCCAGCTGTTGGAAGTGTCTTGTGAGGTACATCCCAAACGAGGCACTGTACTCTATAATGGGTCTAATGAGTGACGAGTAGAGGGGCATTATGACCTCTTTATTTCTAGATGCGAACACTTCAGTAATTAGATGGGCCACACAGAAGGATTTCCTAACTACTTTGGCAATATGATTGTCAAAGGAGAGATTACTATCTACCTGGGTCCCCAGGTCTCTTTTTACCTCTTCTGTATTAAGGGGGCTGCCACCTATGTGGTAATTCATGGGCGTTTTGTTTTTCCCAAACGGGATGACTATGCAATTTTTGGCATTTAGCTTGAGGCCATGACTTTGACACCAGGTGTCCGTCTCAATAAGGCCCTTTTGGAGGATGTCTGTGTCAGCCGGAGAGTCAATTATGGCTCCCAGTTTGCAGTCATCGGCGAACTTGGTTAGCCATAGTCCTCCTGTGTTTGTCGGTACTTCTGAGAAGTATATACCGAACAGTAGGGGTCCCAGGACCGAGCCTTGCGGGACACCACTTGTGACTGGTTTAGAGTCGGACCTGGAGCCCGGTATTCTTACCGTGTGAGTTCTGTCTGTAAGCCAGTTGGCAACCCATCTCGTGACATAGGGGTTTATGTTCAGGATGATGATTTTTCTGTAATACCCGAGTGGGAAATGGTGTTGAAAGCCTTGGCGAGGTGAAGGTAGGCTGTGTGAACCACATTTCCCTCGTCTATGGCCTTGGTGACTGCCTCAAAGAAGTCAACAAGATTTAGTAGGCATGATCTGCCCTTAACAAAGCCGAACTGGGTCGGGTCAAGTGTTTGGAGGTTCCCAATGTCTTTGTTAATGAGTTCCATGATAATGCGCTCAGTTCAACTCTACATTCTTAACTGTCCTAAACTCCCTAGCGCCAATAACAACAAAAAAAGAGTTAAAGCTAAAACCGCCGCATGGCTTACCAAAGAAACCAAAAAAATTATGCTACAAAGAGACAAAACCTGGAAAAGCTATCTCCAACATAAACAGCCTGTATTGTTACTTAAATACAAACAACTGCGAAACCAAGCTAAAAAACAAGTCATTGAAGATAAAAAAAATCCTACTACATAAAACTCCAAATAAATCATGCAAAAAACCCCAAACAATTCTGGAGCTCTATTAACTCCCTCCTCAAGCCTGGTACAAAAAACAACCTATGTCCTGATACTAGTAAATCTGAACAAGAAATCGCCGAACTATTCAACACTTTCTTCACCTCTTCTATTGCTGATCTAATCAAGACCTTCCCCAACAATAACCCTCCACGCCCCTCTGCTCAAGCTTCCTCCTCCTCCTCTCCTACACCCCCTACTTTTGAACTTAAACCTGTATCCACCTACCTTACAAAAAAGCTTCTCTCCAAACATAAACCTTGCACCAATGCCCCCAACAACATTCCTTCCTCCTCCTTAAAAACTGCCTCCGACGGTATTGCTCTCCCTATCAGCATCCTGATAAACAGATCACTACTTGAGTCCTATGTACCCATACTATGGCATTCTGCATTTATTCTACCACTCCACAAGGATGGTAAAAACTGTAATGTTTCCAATTTCCACCCTATAGCCATCCTCTCACCAATCTCTAAACTTCTTGAAAAATGCATACACCTGCAGCTCATGCCATTCTTTACTGAACACCAGCTACTCTCTCCTACCCAACACGGCTTCCGCCCTGGACACAGTACCAACACAGCCCTTCTTATCCTTCTTACATTCTGTCTATCTAGCTAGAGACTCTGGTAACATAGTTTCAGCTGTTCTACTAGACTTATCTAAAGCTTTCGATACCATCCCACACACCCATCTATTAAATTATCTATCGAATCTCTACATCTCCCAAAAAACTCTTTCCTGGTTCTCCAGCTATCTTTCTGACAGGTCCCAAGCTGTCAAATGGGGCCACGCCTCTTCCATTTTCCTCCCCACCCCTACAGGAGTACCCCAAGGTTCCATACTAGGCCCTTTGCTATTTAATATATTTATTAACGATTTCTACAAAGCCATACCCAATACCAAAATTGTCCAATATGCAGACGATTCCACTTTAATCTGCTGCGCCTCTAACCTATCTGATCTTCAGTCTCTAACTCAAACTGCCTTCTCAACTACTGAAAACTGGATGCACCAAAACTACCTCTCACTAAATGCTAACAAAACGAAAATTTTTCTATTCACTCCCTCAAAATCCAATCCTATTGATAAAAACTCACTTCAAATTACCAGTCTTAACAATTCCATTATCGAAGTAGTTCCCTCTGCCAAACTCCTGGGATCACCAGCGACGAACACTTAAAATTCAATACTCAAATCCAACTTAACATCAAGAAAACCCACATAAAACTCAGCCTACTCTACAGAAACAACCACTTCCTCACTCCCTCCACCAGACAAACTTTGGTCACTACCTATCTCCTCCCCTCTCTTTTGTATGGCACTCCTCTGCTTACCAATCTATCTTCCACCCTCACCTCCAAACTGGAAGTATACCACAACAAAATCTCCAGATTCGCTACCAAGGCAAGATCCTCCTCCCATCACTACACCTCCCTACAATCCTTAAATTGGCTTGAACTCCCTAATCAACTTAACTTCCTCCAAATCGTCACAGCCCACAAATTACTATTCCAACCTACTAGCTGTCCTGCAGTATCTAATATCCTACAACCATATACCCCCCTTAGACCCCTTAGATCTACTCACCAAAACCTTATAATCGTCCAAAAACCCAAGCGCCCAGCCGGTCAGCTTCTACTCTCCTTTTCCCTAGCCAAAAAATGGAATGCTCTGCCCTCTACTCTGAGGACCTGTGACAATACACAAATCTTCAAAACAACTTCATTCTTACCTGTTTATTCACAGGAAATGTAACTGCACTCTTCATCTCATACCTCCTAAGCTCTGCTCCTCCTCCTCTCCTGGCTAACCTTCATACCTTCCTAATTTCTCTCATATACTTAGATTATAAATGTAACTAAACAGTAACATCCAGCCATTATGCTGTATATGCCTGTCTTTCTCTTGAAAAATGTTTAATAGTTTTGCTGTCTTTACTGAATGATACCTGTTTTAACTCTACTACTACCTGTTGATTGCAATGCAAATATTTTTTTGTAATTCTCTATGTAATGTAACTTTGTATTGTGGAGCTTTTCTCCCTGGGCCTCCACTGAAAATGGGCTCTCGAGCCCAGCGGTCACCAAACTGAAATAAATAGCCTTGCAGACCAGGCTTATGGGGTGATAGTTACCAGGGTCAGTTGTGGCCCCTCCGTTGTGGAGAGGAATAACCGTTGCTGTGCGCCATTCTGTGGGCATGTAGCCTGTGGAGAGGCTGAGGTTGAACAGCGTGTTTAGGTGGGGGGTTAGTTTGTTCTGTAGTTTCTGCAAGACGCAGCCTGGGACACCATCTGGTTCCATTGGTGCTGTGTTTTTGGCGTTTGAAAGGGTTGCTTTCACCTGTGCGTCTGTGATTTTTTGGGACACTACACTTTTCCGGTATTGTTGTGGGCTCTTTTGGAGGTGAGGGGGGGGGTGAAGTTTGCACTGAATCTATCTGCCAGGATGTTGATAATATCAGTAGGTTCAGTATATTTTGTGCTATTTTGCACTAGTTCAGTGCATATCTGCGAGTTGCCACTTAGATTCTTAACATAGCTAAAGAAGACTTTGTGGTTATCTTTTGAATCTTTGGCTATACTGCAAAGCATCAATCACATTTGTGAAATATGGCTGTATAAGAATAAGTATTTTTCTTGACTTTGTTAAACTTGTCTAGAACTCAAAAGCACTTGCCTCACTTCATGACAATTAATGTTTGGAATAACTCTGGGGAGGGGGGAGGAGGAAGGAAAGAACTAACTGTAGGTAAAACATTTATTTTTTCTTAACAGTATTTCTATGAAACTTTTCACAGTATAACTAACGTATTTTATAGCAAAGAATGTTTAGTTGTTCCTGTATGTGATAAAGTTATTAAAGTAAACAGATGCTTTTCCTTCTCTTTCTTCTTTTTTGGTATTAAAAAATGTAGGCATTATAGTACATAAAGAGAAGAAAAGCTACATAAAAGCATGTTTAAGTTAATAGGCCATACATAACATTGATTTGTTTAGGAGGGTATAAAAGTACAAGATCATAATATATGTAGAGCTATTTATGTATTCTCTTACTTCTGCATAAGTGAATATCTAGATTAAGACCCTTGACATAATATAATAACAAATTTTAAGTGGAAATTAGTAAATATGAGAACACCAAATGTAATGAAAAGCTTTCCTTCAGTAATAAATGTTTCAGCTCGCCTTTCAGTCTGCAACAGAGGATAGTTTATCTTACTTTTCCATGGAGGCAAGCTGATAATAGGGCAATAAAAGACAGAATACTGGTTTCTTCAAGGCTAAATGTTAATGATTTATGAAAGTATGCAAGTAGTTTTCATATCTGGGGAGAGGGCACAAATATAAAAAGAAAAAACAAACTGCCTGGCCATTTTAGATTGCAACCTGGCTATGAAGTTGTGTGAGTGAGGCTGCTCATGGGCAAGGCCCAGATGTTGATGTCCACAGTTTCTTCTTCTCAAGTCTTGTTCAGCACTGAGTAATCTCTGTTTAAACTTACTGAGCTTCAGGGCAGAAGCAATTTAAGTGATTCCCCATTCCATGTACTATATTTTCAGTGGATTCTTCAGCTTCAGTAATCATAGAACATGGATTCAGTGGAGCATGTGATCATAGCCGGCCTTAGGCATAGGCCAACTAGGCGGTAGCCTAGGGTGCCGCTCTAACAGGGGCGCTTTTCCAGTATTTATTTGGTGTAGGTAGACCAGGATGGGGGCACCGGGTGGTGTGGTGGGGGGCACCATGGATCCCTTTTGCCTAGGGCACCAGTTGACCTAAGGCCGCTCCCTGCATGTGATCTGTATTACTCATTCTTGCAAATGACACTTGTAATTGTACATTTTTGCTGACAACTTTCTATTAGCATATCCATTTCACCTGCCCCACTCACAGGCAACGGTCATCATTGTCTGATCAAACAGTTTACAGTATGTGGACTTTAGCAGAGCTGTCACTGCATATCAGTTTTCTGGAGTTGAGAGGTACACTTCTGTCGCTTTAGGTATTCCACTTTTCCTACCTCCAGGAACCCTACATGCAGACTATATTGTATTTTATGACACCTTCATCAAGCAAAGGAGAAATGCTGCTGTCCTAAATACTAGGATGCTAGAAGAGTTTGGTAATAGCCATGAGCACCAGTCTATTTTTTTGTAACCAAATGCAAGAGTGTCCATTTTCTTGGTTGGCAAACTTTGCAGGTGCCTCCTGATGCTCCATGTCCATATCTCTGACCAGTACCAAGAAGAGTGACTTATTTTCCTCTCATCCCATTACTAGAGAGGACCCTGGGGATACTGTGATCCAAAAGTTGGCATCTGGACTCACCTACTCATTTCCTGTGAGGACAAAGTTCATTCACAGAGCAAAGCTTCTCAAAGCAAAAATTATCATCACATCCCCTTATAAGTCCTAGCAGGTTTGGTTCACTGTATTATTGCCTCATCTTCTCCATCCACCAGTTTTCCTGAGACCCCTGAAAAATCATTTCTCCCACCCATGAGACAAGTCTCATTTGGACATTTACTCCCTGATGCTAACCATTTGCTGTTTCCATTTTGCTGGCAGTTTGACTTATCCTAGGAGAGTGGTTTCCTTTCTGTCTTCCTTCCAGAAACTCAGAACTAGAAACAAATGTATTACGGCAGATGGGCACATTTTTTATTTATCTGGCCTGAAACTAAGGGTTACACCCCTTCAGTCCCAATTATTTTTGACTAGCTAGCAGACATTTTCAACACTGGTTTTAAGTTATACCTCTCTTAACATGCATATGTTGTCATATGTAATTTTCAAGTTAGTATGGTTCTTTTTTGGTACCTCTTAAAAGTTTTAAAACATTTTTAAAAGGTACCATCTCACGGGAAAATACAGTTGTGTAAAATCTTACCATAACAATAGACATCCTTCTCTTCACTGTTGCAGTATTCTTTACAATAGCAATTCCCTGCCAAGGGCAGCCCAACATCTGGCCAGTTATACCAAAGCCTTTTGGTTGTTAAGGGTACGTTGTACATCACATGTCAGCTCCCAGTGTACGGCATAGGGCATACAGGTGACGTACGGAAGAACCATTTTCAGAACTGTCCAAGGATAACAGTAGGTGTCAAACACATCCAGAAGTAAAAAGGACAGGGGGAAGAGGGAGGGAGCAAAAACATTCTTGAGTAAAACCCCTCCCCCCTCTGTGGAGCTGGAACCTCTTGAATAGTTCCCTGAGCCAAAAAGCCCTAAAGCACCTATGGAAAAAAGGGCATGTTTTTCTGCAAGGGGGAGGAGGAATGCCCAAGAAGGGAGTCTTGGGTGAACTGTAACCAAAAAGGAAGGAACAGAAAGATAAAAGAGAAAGAGGAATGTGACTGGAAAGACAAGGGTAGTTAGACAGTACCCAGTTTGTCAGGAAAAGGTGTCTTCTGAGCTGAAGGAGTTTGAGTAGCCTTAGCAGGAGGTGCTCTTCTACCACTCCTCTTACCTTTAGGGGCAGGATGAGACTGTCTATGGACAAAGGCAGGCTTGTTAGGAATATTCCTTTAAACCTTGGAGACAGGGGAAACAAAAATATGTTTCAGCTCCTGTAAAGCTTAACCCTTTTTCTGAAGGGACTTGAACAACTCAGCAGCAGCAGCAGCGCTAAATAAATGCTTATTATCCAGAGGAGCATCCATCAACTTAGCCTTGATGTCATCAGGCAAAGGTTGAAGACATAGCCAGGAATAGACAGGAATACCTCCCAAAACACAGAACCAAAAGAAAAGAAAGAGGCATCTGCTGCATCATAGCTGCATTTAATAGAAAAAGGAAGTACCTAATAAAGAAAGAACAGAAGACTTCCCTTCAGAGTCAGGAATATCAGAAATAGCCTGACAGATCTGAGAGAGAGAAGAGCCAAAATATATGGGATAGGTTCATAGGTTCATAGATCGGTACTAAGCTAACTGCCCTTGCGAGCCATTTTAAGCCTAGCCAGTTATCCCTTGTTAGACTCAAACCCCACACCTTGCGTTTGTAAGGCAAACACCTTAACCATTAGGCCACCCTCCCAACCCCCATCATAGGGGGTTCATATGAATCTGATAATTCACAGCCCCAAAACACAGAGCAGCAGAAATAAGTAAAAAAAAACTTTCTTATCCACCCTCTCCATAATTCTGCTATCTTTGTCAACTTAGTATAAGGCAAAAGTTTTGATGGTTTCTCAGAGGCAACAAACACTACAAATGTGTTATCAGAGGGGCACACAGAATCTTGCAAGCATCAGGCACCTTATAAAACCTATCAGTTTTTTTGGGAGCAGGAGGCATGGAATTAGGAGCCTGAGAAGCAGTAGAAAAGGCATCCAACAAAGCAGCAAGAACAGGAGGGACAGCAGAAGGCCTAGGAGATTCCATTTGCAGGCTCATAGTACCTTTTTTGAACATCAGATTCCTGAGCACAGTCCCACTTAAAAAAAAAAAAAAAAAAAAAAAACTCCATAATTTTGGAAAATGTATCGCCAAAGGAAATCTCCTCAAAAGGAGAGTCAGGACTAATAGACTCCTCTTCCTCAGGACCATAATCTAAGGCAGAAGGAATCTGGAAAGCATAAAATCAGAGTCCTCATCTGAATCTATGTTTTCATCTGACGGAATCTTGCTCCCTAGACCTCTTAAGAGGATTAGCAGCCCAAGATGGAGCAGAAGCAGAGACTCCCTGAGGGGGCTTCAAAGCCAAAGAGCATTAGACAGACCTTGGGTAAAAGTTTTGCCATTCACTCAGAGGGTCTTTAAAGGCAGGAGAAATATGCTTGGTTTTCTGCTTCTTTTCTAAGGGGACATCAGCCTTATAGATTTTTGGAGGCTTAGACCCCTGGCAACACTCAATAAGAGTAGCCAGGATTTCTTCCCTCACCAAAATTTGAGGAACACCTCTAGGCCCTTCGGAAAGAATCTGCAGCGGATCCCCCCCATATGCCCAAAAAGGATGTCTGCAAGGCCTACTGTGCGAGAAGCCGTATCCATGCCGGCCTCCAAAGCAGTCATGGGAGAGGACTCAAGAGACTGGATGGTCCTCCAGGCTTTCACTAGCCTGAAGAGAGACGTCCAGCAGAATCGGCACAGCAGAAGATTCAGACTTGACTTTATTAGACTTCTTCTTCGAAGACAGCTGTCCCTCAGGCCAGGAAGGTCTTTCCATACCATCTTTAGGAAGAAGTTTAAGATGCTGGTTCTCTAAATAAATAGCTAGGGAAGAAAGCTGACTGTGCAAAATATTGGGCATAAAAGCCAAACAAACAGTAGAACACCTATGGTCGTGTGAAGCACTTAAGCAAAATAAACACTGCTCATGGTGGTCTTTATGGGAAATCTGTCTCCCACACTGGCATTTCCTCTTTCTGCATGACATGAAACCAACAACCCAACAAGTCAAGGATAATAAGCAAAAACCCCAACAGGGCACTTACCTGAAACAGCTAGGTAACTGGCAGATGGACAAGCATTCAGACTGATGACTGAAGATGATGTTTGGACTGGTGGCAAAGAAGTTCTAAGGAAGATACGTCACCTTTATGCACTACATTGTGCACAGGGAGCATACCCTTAACAACAAAAAGGCTTTGGTATACTGGCCGTACGTCAGCCTGCCCTTGGCAGGGAATCCCTATTGTAAAGGATATTGCGATTGTGATATGGAAGGACATCACCCACTGCTTGACACAACGTCTAGTTGTAATCTGCATGTTATTTCTCGTCTTAGATGCCCTTAGAGCTAGTGGCTATGACTGTTATACTATCTGTCATGGAAATCTTTGTTGTTACTGGGCATTACATCTGCCAGAAGAATCTCAGAACTGCATGCTCTGTCTGTAGATTCTTTGTACACAGCCATGAATAATGATGAAAAAGACAAAAGAAACAACCACTGACACACAAGGCACACTGGAAGCACACACATCTGATGCTTCCATTGTCACAGCCATGCAATCTGCTCTGACCAGAACTGTGATACTGGGCAATTTTAAAAGATGCAGCAGGACTTTGCATCCACTTGTGATGACATGAGGTATCATGTTAACAATGACCAATACAATATAACATGCTCTATCATGCTGTAGGCAGTGTCCTGTGTGATCATATCGATTACACTGGGGTATGTAGACTTCTTTTACATAGTCTGTTAAGCACTTGTACAGTTAAATCATGGCTTTGTCTTCTGACAGCACCACTGTCTTTACATACTATGTCCTGCAGCTGTGCATGACTGTGCTGTAAGGTACCATGTAGAGGTGTTGTGAGCCAGTCATGAAACAGAAGAACTGCAAAACAGGAAATCCTTAATGTGCAATAATTTTCATAGAGCAGTTAGTGCCAGGATTACCACTTAATAACCTTGGAATAAGCTGTCAGGGCTTGGTTTGAGCACAGACTGCTCATCACAGATGTGGAGTATAGGTGCATAGTCATAAAAACATCACAAACTGCTCTTAGGTCAGAAGCAGGTACAGTGACATTTACAGTCACTGCAGTTAGCCTAACAGGCCTATATCTCCTTGGATTTTCCCCTACTCTTTTACTACAATTTATTTCTTCTTCTCTACACAGTGATCTGTTGAAAAAGTTAATCAGTGGGTCTCTCAACACAATGACCACATTTCTATAGACTCTGATGTGGCATATTATCTGGTCTTGGTGCTTTATTTTCTTTAAAGTCAACCATTTTCCTCTCTATATCCTTCCTGCCTGTTCTGGTGTCTAGTCGATGTTCTTCCTATTCTGCCCCGATTTTCTTCCAACACATCACTCTCCCATTGCTTTCTTCTATGAAGATGCAAGCCAAGTATTCATTCAGTACCTTTGTTTTTCCCATTCATTTGTGAGCTCCTCCAGACTTGCTTACCCTGGTTAGCTCTGCTCTGCTCTCCTTCCCTCGATTCTGTGGTGTACTTAAAAATCGCACTTTTCCTGTTTTGATCCCTTCTGCTAATTCCACTGCAGTTTTTGCCTTTGCTTCTCTCACCATCTTTGTTGGCCTTCTTTTAGCCTCTTTGTACTGTACCTCTTCTACCTCCCCACCGTCTCCTTTTAACATTTTATAGAACCTTTCTTTTTCCCCAATTCCTACACTAGGTAGATAGACTGCTAACACTACAGTGCAGTATAAGGGGGGGGGGGGTGCTGTACTCCTGATTGTGTTGCCCTTTGGATGACATGTTAAACCAAGGTTCTATCTGCTTGAGTTGATGGTAGCTCAGGTGGATGTAAAAGATCCCAAGGCACCAATCAAAAAGAGGTAGACGAAGTTTCCTCGATCCCTAGTAGCATAAATACCACCTCAGGTCTCATCTGAAAAGAGGCCAATAGCCTAGTGGGACTAACCTGGTCAACAAAGGATAACCTAATAAATAACTGCTACCTTCATATTCCTTGGTAGCCTCACTGGCTTCTCCTCTGTTTTGCCTCTTTCCTTCACCCTTGTCTTTAGCCATAATACTCCATTCCTGACCTATTCCTGCTTCATTGTTACATCCTCGGCTTAATTTCAGTTCATGACTCACTCTTGATCATTTCCCCATTTCAACAGAAGCCACCTCATAACATCCCATAGCATTATTTTTGACTTTTTATTCTTTACCTTCCCCATACTGTAAACCAGACAGTGATGTAATCATTATTTGCTAATAGTACCTTAGTCTGGACACCCATGACCCTGTCTGCATTAGTTAAGCCCATCCCCAGAATTCTGTCCTTTCTGGTACAGACCTGAACTGACTGAACCCCTCTTTTACAAGACCTCAACCAACAGCCATTTAAATTCCTGTATGTACTGTCCTCTTCCTGCTTCTCCACTTCATTATTTTCTTCTTCAATTTCTCATCCTCCTCCCTTGACGAATTTGAGGAGGACAGCACAAATACACTGCATCAGTCAGTGAGCTTTGTTCCATTTCCTTATGTTAACTACCAGGGCACTTAACCTAGAATCTGGTATGAAGAGGTCCATTTTCATCAACAAGATTAAAGCTACACACCTTTAGTAATCTTAGCAGGGGCGGCTCGTGCTATAGGACTGCAGCCCTCCCACCTAAAACCAAATAAAAATAAAACAGAGAAACACAAAAACAAATACCGTAAATTCCCGGAAATGCATGAGCACACTTTGAAATAGATGGGAACACTCTCAGACTGATTTCTCAGCGGTCTAGATAGGGGGAAAGGCATCTTGGCCCCAAGATGCCCAGCAATCTGTGCGGTGACGTCACGAAATGGAAGTACTCCGGACTAGCAGGCTGGACCAATCACAAAGATTTGGACTGTTCTGGATGGACCAATAGCAAGGAATACCGGCAGGCGGTGAAGTCACGAAATGGAAGCACTCTGGACTAGCAAAGCTGGACCAATCGCAAAAATTTGGACCGTTTGGGATGGACCAATCGTGAGAAATGCTAGCAAAAGGACTGTTTGGATATTGGCGGGTGGCTCGTTGGCAAGTGTGTGTGTGTGTGTGTGTGTGTGTGTGTGTGTGTGTGAAATGCCCCAGTTGCTGTATACTGGTGGCTAGAGCAAACTCATGGTGGTGTGGTAGGGAATACCTCAAGCTTGAACCCTGTACCTTGTATGCAGGTGTTAAGGGCATGAATTCCCTACCCACCACCATTTGTAAAAGAATTTGCAGATTTTTGCTTTATATTTGATCTGTTCTGTTCCTCATAATATCTGTGGTTTCTAAATGTTTAAATGCTTAGATATTTGATGGTGCAGTGGTAGCATTGTTGTCTCACAGCTACAGGTTCTCAGATTTGATTCTTGGCTGGGGTGCCTTCTCTGTGGGGTCTGCATCTTCTCCCTGTGTTTGTGTGGGTTTGCTTTTGTGTCCTCCCATGTTACAAAGGCATGTCTGCATTATTTCTTCCTGGGCCTCTGGTGTAAATTGTTTTTTGTTCCACGTCAGACTGTCCTGGTTAACAAATGTTAAATAAAATTGACAGGCATTTGAATTTCAGACTTCAGGTTTCTGAACGTTGAATTCCTTAAATGTTTGATGGTGCAGTGGTAGCATTGTTGCCTAACAGCTATAGGTTTTCTGGTTTGATTCTTGGCTGGGGTGCCTTCTGTGTGGAGTCTGCATCTCCTCCCTGTGTTTGTGTGAATTTGCTCTGGTGTCCTGCCATTTTACAAAGACATTTGTCTGCAGTATTTCTCCCTGGGCCTCTGCTGAAAATTGTTTTTGTTCCGTCAGAGGTAAAACTGACAGGCATTTGAATTTCAGACTTCATATTCTTCAGAAAATACATAGTAACACAACCTTTTATTCTAGCAATGTTTTAAGTTTATAAGATGAATATTTGAAATTTGTCCCTATTTTTGGGACTGTATTCCCCCATTATTGGCTTCGTCCAGGTTTTTTTGTGCTAAGGTTGACAGCTATGGCAAGAACTGAATTCACTGAATATGTTTTAGGGCTATATTCCCTCATTACTGGGTTTGTCCAGGTGTTTTGTGCTAAGAGGTTGACAGCTATGGTGAGAACTGAATTCACTAAATGATAGCCATTTAAGTTTCAGTCTTCCTCTCTTTCACAAAGCAGCTGATTTGGCATAGTGGTATGTTGCTCTGTTTTGCACAGGGACCTTGGCAGTAAAATGTATGGTGGTAACACATCATTTTATTCTAGCAACTTTCCAAGATTATACAAGCAATGTTTCATGTGTCCCTGGTTTTTGACCCCCCCACCACCACCATGAGTTTTGGCTTTTTCCAGATTTTTTTGTGCGAAGTTGAGATGCAGTTGAGTATTGAGGAGATTTTACAAGGAGCTGAGAGCTGCAGGGGAAGAGAAGTTTAGTGTTGCTTATGCTGAGTCTGTGTGCATTGTTAATAGCACGACAGGTTGTGTACTTGCTTTGTATGCAGAAGGCTGTGGGTTCTACTCCCACAAGGGGTGGATGCTGCCGTACTGGGAATGTCCTCTTTGGCGAAGATACTAACTATGAGCCTGTTATCAGTTTGCCATCCATTTCCTATTGCAATATTACTAGCTTATCATTTTTTTTAATGTAATATAGGCAATTTATTCCTCAGGGGCAACAGACACTTTATTTTTTGATGAAACCATGAAATATGAAGGGGTTTGCTAGCAGCAACCTCTTCATTAGTTACAGATTTCTTTAATGTGGAATTATTTAGATGACTTTTACTTCTTCAGAGACTGTGCATATTTACTGATAATGGTGGACTGTAGAACTGTGCATATTTACTGATAATGGTGGACTGTAGAAGTTTGAGTAGACTTTTATGATGGAAATGTTCTGAACTGGGCAGTTTTGTCATTATGGGTGCATGCATTTTGTTTCATTGTTTACTGGAAAAATGTTCAAAACAATAAATTTAAAACGCCCTCTAACAAATGTACTGTATTGTACAAGGAATATAATTTAGTACAATCAGGAAGATGCATCAAAGAGCACATGTATGTTTCATGTGCAAGGGGCTATGATTTGAAAACAGCCCAAAATTAATCTTTATCTGCCACTGGCAAAATGTATTTTCTTTGAATGTGAATTTCAATGCTGTTTCAATGAATGTGAGTTTCAAGGGCAGAGACGTTTTAATGCTAAGTCTGTTTTCATTGTGAGACTGTATTGCTTTGTTTAGCAGATGTCTTAGTGTTTGTGCTGTAAAATGCAAAATAAAACTTTCAAATGAAGTCCAAATCATCAAAGAAGTAAAGCAGTATGCACATTAGTGTTTATGGTAAATGGAGTGAAATAGCCAAGTAATGGATCATTGGAATGGTTGCAGTGGGGGGGGGGGGCTCCATTCGACCATGATTTTGTGAGGGGGAAGGGCGGAAAACTCAAAGACAGCCCCAGCTGAACTATACCTCCCAATTGTCCAAATTTTCACAGAATGAATAGATTTTTGCTTATTTTTGGTTTGTTCCTCATAAAATTTGTGGTTTTCTGGCAAATCATTTAGGAATTAAGTCACTAAATAATGACACGCTGAGTTTCAGACTTCATAACCTTCACAAAAATGTATGCTAAAGTAAGACCTGTTATTCTATCAACTGTCTAAGTTTATACAAGAGCAATTTTTAGTACTATTTGTATGTTCCCCCAATATATTTGGCTTTGTCCGGTTTTATTGTATTAACAGGTTGAGAGGAACATGCAAATAAATTGCTTTATAGAATTAGGCATAGCCAAACCTCTCAAGTGTCCCCGATTTTGGCTCAAAATGTTGCTCTTCCCCCTAATAATCCCTCTGCAAAATAGCAATTTTGGAAGAAAACATGGATGGTTTACAATTAAGAAATAACTGTAATAATCAGAGTTATAGATTACTTTTATTTCAGAAATGCATGTAGATTCTTTTATTTTGTCAGCTGCTCAAGTTGCAGTACTAATATTAAAGTGTCCCTTCTTTGACAGGTTCCCAGCTGTATTGTGTGGCATCACATTTTTTGGTCCATTTTTCATAAAATTGTGGGGCTTTTTTTGGCAAATTAGTGACAAATCATTAAAGACTGAAGTTAGAAAATAATGACAGGCATTTGAGTTTCAGATTTCATACCCTTCAGAAAATTCATACTAATGCAAGACCTATTCTGTTATCTTTCTAAGTTTATAAGAGCAATATTTAAAACTTGTCCTTATTTTTGGGCCTTTGTCCCACTTCTGTGTATGGCTTTGTCCAGATTTCGTGCTCTGAGGTTGAGAGGTATGACAAATCTGTCAGGGTCATCACAGTCAGCCAGAGACCATTCAAATTGTGACATACTTGTTCCACCCCACTCCCCCATGTAGTGACTCTGGATATGTCCAAGCAAGGCAAGGAGTAGTTATGCAGTGTAATGTGCAGAGTATCCCCCCATCCAAGGTAGACACAAGTACTACCGTGGCTTTTCATCTGTCCTTGATTTTGCAGAATGGTCTAGTTTCTGACATATTTTTGTACTGTTGATTTATGCTTATTACTCAGAAAGTGCCTGTTGCTCTCTGTTTAAGTAGCAATGCTTTAATGACCATCAGGTAAGCTTGTCCGAGATCGTAAGATGCAAGTAAGCTTTAATAAGCATACTGTTAAAGAACTGCCAACATTGAAAGCTTTTCTGTTGTTGCCATGCAGAGAATACTTAACTAGATAATGTATAAGCCTTGGGTATTGAAATGCATATAACAGCATTTGTAATAAAGAACACGATTACATTATTTTAAAAAGCTCATTACACTTGTTGGAGACTTCCAGTCATCTCTGCAAACTAAACAGAATGCAAACTAAACAGAATGCCAATCATGTGTAGTCCATAACCTGTACAGTAATCCTTTAAGCAATGTATCTTGAGCTTGTTTCTTGTTTGCTTTTCATTTTTTACTTTGATCATGTTTTCCCCATGAAACAAGTAGATAGCTGTCAGGCAGCAGGTCTTTTTTGAATAAGAAACATTTTTACAAGTGGGGGCATCACAGAGATTTCTACTTTCAGCATGTTACTTGGCACTTTAATAAAGCTGAATATAAATTATAATTAGAACTGCAGTGCAAGGAGAAGTGGTTTGAGTTGAGTGCTGCTCGTTTTTCTTATACTTGATTTTCAGTAATGTATTTAAAAAGTAATTTATATTTTCATGCCTCACAACCTTTTTGTTTCCATCTAGATATTAAGTAAGCTGTCATGCAGCCAATGCATTGAAATATTTTTATTCTTCTACACTTCATTTTGTCTTGATTGGACTCTCATAATGATGGTTTGGCACCCAGGGCAGAGTATTTAATTAAAGTTTTTGTAGTTTTGAGCACAGCTCCTCCCCTAATTGGCCACATCCCTTCCCATTGACCCCACCCATTCAACTGTCTCCTGCAGCCCCCCTTTGATTTGAAGTCACCAGCCACCACTGAATCTTAGATTCTGTGATTTTCCAAATGTAGCAGCACCTACCCTTTTACTGACAATGCTCTGCTTGACTCACTTTCTCTCCAGGTATCTTTTACCAAATATTTCTCTAGCACATAAGAAATGCATACATACAAACATTTCAAGCATGGGCATTAATGGCCTTCTAGCCTGACAATATACCAAAACACTTTTTCCCATAAAAAGTGTGCAGGCTGTTCTTAAAAATATACAAACTAATACTTGCTTTAATGGAACTTGATAGTCCATTCCATGCATCAGCTGCTCTCTCAGAGAACCAATTAGTACACTTCTCATTCCTATAGAATCTTTTTTAATTTCGCCAAGCCTTTTGGGTTTCTTATACCATGACATTAATGGACCCCATTCCTAAATCACAGTATGATTAAAGTTCAGGAAATTAGTATTGTTTCAATCTTTGATGTCAGCCAAAAGTGCTCTTCACAAAACCCACAATGTGCCCAGAAATTACTCCTCTTGAAATTCGTATGGGGTTACATGCATTGGTAACATATCTAAATACAACTGTAGATTCTTTTTCATAAGACTTGTTGCTCCTACTACTACTATTGGAACTGTGAGTATCTTTCTTCCACACTGCTCTTGTTTCTGCCTGCAGATCCTGATAGTTTATGACTTTGTCTCTCTCTGTATGCAAGACACTGTAGTCACTGGGTGTGGTGATTTCAATGATCAATGCTACTTTTGTCTTCTTTTCATGGACCACTATATCCGGTTTTCTAGCACCTGTCTTTTGAACTGCTGGTAATGGGTGATCGCATGTGATGTAAACTTCATCATTTTCTATGATGCTTTGTGGCTCATGTTTCCAGTGTTTTTCAGCCACTTCAATGCCATCATGTTTGCACAATCCCCAGTGCAACAGTCTTGCCACATTATTATGCCTTTCAATATACAGCCCTTCTGCCATTAATATGTCACAACCAGCAATGAGGTGTGCAACTGTTTCCAATTCGGTTTTACAAAACCTACATTTGTCTGTTTCTCCCACATGTTCAATGGACTTTGTAAACCAGAGTGTATGCAGCACACTGCCTTGGGCTGCCAATATTATCCTTTCATCTCTTGGTTTGAATTCGCCTCTCCTTAACCACTCCTACGTTTGTTCCTGATCAACATGAGGATCTTCCAGAAGTTTTCTATACTTGTAACTGTATTTATGCATTTTCCACATTTCTTGCCTTCTCATCTGGTCTTTCACCTTATATTCTTTTCTTTTATTTTTTTGGCACATTCAGTTGCTGCCTGATTTTTATCTACTTCTGGTTTGATTTCCATTCCTGCTTGATGCCAATATGCTTCTGCTAGATTAAGCAGAGAAGTCATCTTAGGTTTATTCTCCTCATCTTTCAAAACATTCACTACATATCGGTCTTGTGAGGTCAGCAGATATGTGTGGAGTGCCACGATTGCAGATCTACACATGTAACCAATTTCAAGGAGACCCATCCCTCCTTCAGAACACGGAATATATAATCTTGGTAAGCACTGATTTTTATAAATCATTTGGTGAGCATGAAGCATCCTTCTTGTTTTCCTGTCTAGTCTATCCAACACGTTTTGGGGCCAGTCAGTCACTCCAAAACTGTAAGTTAGAACAGGAAGAGCAAATTGGTTTACAGCTTGAATTTTGTTCCTAGATGTCAATACTGTTTTCAGGATTAATTTAAATCTTCTAAAGTTTTACTTACTAAGTTTTATTCGCATTTGTTCATGTTTTATTGTTGATCCTTCATCAATTCCCAAATATTTATATATACTCCCTCTTGCTCAAGTTCTTTTATATCATATTCTTGTTCCAAATCTCATGTTTTCATGGTGCTGCAGTTTTCCCAATTTAAAGGTTGCTTTTGCACATCTATCAAGACCAAATGACATTCTTATATCATCTGAAAAAGTTTTGACATTTTGTAGTTGTACTTTCAGTTCCTCATCTGATAAGCTATACAGTTTTAAATCACTGACAAAGAGAAGATGAGAAGTCTTTATACTTTGTTGTTTTCTAGGAGCCAAATTATAGCCATGGCCTAAGCTGTTAAGTAGACAACTTAGTGGGTTAAGGGCAAGGCAGAATAGCAGCGGTGACACAGAGTCACCTTGGAATATCCCCCTTTGAATTTTTATCCCTGGGATAATAATTTGTCCTTTATCATGGCTTAACTGCAAAGTGGTCTGCCACTGTTTCATGGTCACTGTAATGTAGTTGATTAGTGTAGGGTGTACCTTATACATTTCTAAGCACTCTTTTTATCCATGAATGTGGGATACTATCAAATACTTTTTTATAGTCAGTCCATGCCATACTTAGATTCTTCCCCTTTTTACAGTTCTCCACTATCAATTTGACAATAAATGATCTTTTGTTCCATATGACTTTCTTTTATTGACCTTTTGTTCTACTGCTGTAATTGACTTTTCTTCTAAATGACTATAAGCTCTGTCGGCATCAATTCCCATGTACAGTTTATACTGTGACGCCTGTGCCCTGGCCCAGCAATCAAGGAGCCTCAATCCTCACCACTAACACCAGTGAGGGGCATCTCATATAGGAGGAAAGGATAACAAATAGACACGGTAAAGTGCAATTTCCCTTAAAAGCACACAGAGATTACAGTCAGTCTGGGGCTGGTCGCTCCAGGTCCCCAATAAGACTTCCCACTGGCACAGCTATAGGGTCCAGATCTCAGCCTAGTGGGCAAGCTAAAACCTCCAGCACCCTCTCTGTCCAACCAGTTTTTCATGTCCCTGCTTAAGCAGCTGACACACACACACACACACACACACACACACACACACACACACACACACACACACACACACACACACACACACACACAACCATTACCTGCTGCCCCACAGCATACACTCTAGCTTGAGCATTCCTGTCATACCACACCTTTTTCTGTTGTTGGGCTTCTTCCAGGTTCTCCTGGGCCAAGCTCATGTGTTCCCTGAGCCTTGTCCTGAGGTTTAGGACATATGCTACAACAGACTCCTTGTGAGACTCGCACTCACCTTCCCACTCATCTCAACTTAAATCTAGAGGCCCCTCACCTTATGCCCATACAGCAACTCAAAGGGTGAAAAACCTGTGGATTCCTGGGGAACCTCTCTGTAAGCAAACAGATGGGGCAAATATTTGTCCCACTCCCTCTTAAACTGATCTGCAAATGCCCATAGCATGGACTTGACTGTAGAGTTTAACCTCTCAACAAGACCATTAGTCTGGGGATGGCAGGGGGTGGTCTTCATGTGCTTCACTCCACAGGACTTCCACAGACAAGTCAGCAGTTCTGACATGAAATTGGCACATCTGTCCATCAGTATTTCTTTTGGGAAACCTACCCTGCTGAAAATCTCTAAACGCATTTGCAACCTTCTCTGCCTCAATGGAGGACAAAGCCACTGCCCTCAGGGTATCGTGTAGCATAGTCCACTACCACTAGGATATACTTTTCCCTGTGGAACTTGGGGTACTCCGAGGACCCACAATATCCATAGCTACCCTCTGAAATGGCTCCTCAATCACAGGCAAAGACATCAAAGGAGCTCTCACCTTGTCTCCGGCCTTGCCTACCTTTTGGCACTGCTCACAGGTCCTGCAGAACCCTGTTACATCTCTGGAAATTCCAGGCCAATAGAAGTTCTGCATAATACGCCTCTTTGTACGTTTTATGCCCATATGACCTGCAAAGGGACTATCATGGGCTATGGCTAGAAGTGCCAGATGGTACGCACTACCAACTGATGTACTCTCTCACCTTCTAGCCCTCACTCAGGGGTCCACTCTCTGTACACTAATCCTTTGCCCCAATATGCAGATTCCTCCTTTCCTTGAGAATCAGGTGCCTCCCTAGCTACCTGCCTCAGGCCTTGCAATGTAGGGTCTGAGAGATGAGCCTGTCTCAACTCTCTCCTTGTAACCCTTCCCAGCTCCCCTGCCACAGGAAGTCTAGCATCCTCTGACACTGTCAGCCTGGGTACTACTACTCACCTCTACCTTTGCAGTTGCTCTGTCCAAGGGACCATCAGTACCCTCAAGCAGCTGTGGCTCACCTTCAGTCTCACTGCTACAGGGTAACTCCCTCACTGAAGTAACCACCTCACCACTCCTGGCTGCACGTATGCAGTCTGTCTGGGTCTCCCCCAGGCTACCAGACTTAGCTACCAGACTTACCTGCTTGTCTCCAAGTCTGACTGAGTGTAACTGCACAAGCACAGGGTACTGCACTATCAAAATCATTCCTATCAGGACAACTGCAGGTATATCCTCAAACACACCTATTTGCTGGCTTCCTTTCCCACCCTGCCAGTCAAGGTTTACGCTAGCCAAAGGTATTTGGAATGGGATCCCTTCTACAGCCCTGACTGGAGTAGACTGCCCAGGCAAGTAGTGCTCCTCTGTAACCAATGCAGGCTTTACAATGGTTATATCAGAGGCTGTGTCTCCCTTGGTAATGGCCTCTTGGCCATTCACTACAATAGGATATAACCTCTGGTGGTAGTTTGGTACCCTTGTTGTCCCTAGACAACCTACTATTGGCATTTTGTCTTTCCCACTTACTGGCTCCCTCACCTTTTGTTCCCCACCTTGCCTCTGTGGACACCTGTATGCCACATGGCCCCAATGGTTGCATTCAAAACATTTAACCCTAACTCCTGGATGTGTACCTGAACTAGTGACTTTGCCTGCTATTGGCAGATTCTGTTGGGGCAGTCTGTGCTGCCCACCATGGGTTCCTTTAGACCCATGAGCAGTACAAGGGTTCCTTTCCTGTGCATGGCTGCCCTGCTTGCCAGGTATAGGTCTACCTTCTTCTGCAACTCATCTGAAGTAGTACACTGTCTATCCGCTAACCAGATCCTCAATTCCTCAGGCAAAGTGCTAAGGGCTTGTTCCCTCACCAAAAGGTCTGCCAGCCCTTCAAAAGTGGTGATCTGACATCCACTCACTAACCTATGGAAATAAGTGCTCAGTTCAGCAACATATTCACACACACTTTCATCTGCCTTGCGTCTATGCTCACAAAACTTTTTCCTATAAATTTCAAGTGTTAGCTTAAACAATTCCAACAAGTGATTATTAACAGCAGTATAATCAAAACATGCAATGTCAGACATTTTTGACAAAACAGTTAGAGCTTCACCATGGGTAAGGGGGTCAGGAACCATACACAGAGCCTTTAGTCAACACTATACTGTTTGGATACCCTCTCAAACATATGAATGAAACTATCAAAATTATCCCCCTCTTTAAACTGCGGAAGAAATGTATTGACCTTTTGTGCTTCTGGGGTCCAGTTACTCCCTCCTCCATGACTCTGGGGAAGAGTCAACATTTCCCTCTCATGCCTCCTCTGCCACTCCTTTTCCTTGGCGCTTCTATCTCCAAACACCTGGCCTCCAATTCAAGTCTCTTTAGCTCCAGATGGATTTTTAAGTCCTCTGCAGAAAGGCTGAGTTGTCCATTCTCCGAGGGTATTATATTGCCATTGCTAGTCTGACTGTCCTCCTGCTTGCTGTTTTCTGATGCAGGTGTAACCAAGGCTGCAATCAGGTCTGCCTTAGTCAGGATTTCATGCACCAGTCCCCTAGCCTGGCACATCTCCGTCAGCTGGCTCCTTGTCAGCTTTCCATACTCCTCTGCTGACATGCTGCCTGCTCACCCTGACTAACTAAGCCAACAAAAGAAATAAAACAATTGTGATCTGAACTCTGAGTATTCACTGCATGGCTGATTTAGAGTACAAAACACCTTCAAAGCTCACTGTACACAAGCTACAGGAATTCAGTCTACCCACACCACTACAAGCCAATTAGTATTTGCCAACCAATTAATATGTGGTGTGGATATCCCACCACTGCCAAATAATTAATAGGTGATGCCCGTGCCCTGGCCCAGCAATCAAGGAGCCTCAATCCTCACCACTTACACCAGTGAGGGATGTCTCATATAGGAGGAAAGGATAACAAATACACACAGTAAAGTGCAATTTCTCTTAAGAGCACACAGAGATCACAGTCAGTCTGGGGGTGGTCACTCCCTTGCTCTACAGGTCCCCAATAAGACTCCCCACTGGCAGAGCTATAGGGTCCAGATCTCAGCCTAGTGAGCAAGCTAAAACCTCCAGCCCCCTCTCTGTCCAACCAGTGCTTTGTGTCCCTGCCCAAGTAGCTGACACACGCATACACGTTGAGAAGAGTTTATACAACCACACAGACACTCCTGGGGAAGGCTGGCACAGGTTCTCCAGCTGTGCCCCTTTTTCCCCCAGACTACATGGTAGTACCAGCTGCCACCACCCACTAATATTTATCAGCTACTCAAAGGCCCTTAAAAGGGTGTCCAATTATTATCCAATTGGTCGCAAAAAGAAGAGAGGTGCCCCAACGTTCACTGATAACCAAAAGTAAAGCACCAAAACCAGGAACTGTGACACGAACAGTTTAATACAAATGTTGCCCTTAACTTCATCAGATGTGATGAAGTTAAGGACGAAAACGTGTTGTGAATTTTCAGTGTTACTTGTATTAAACTGTTCGTGTCACAGTTCCTGGTTTTGGTGCTTTACTTTTGGTTATTATCCAATTGGTAATATAGCCCAGGTCTAAAGCTATTAAAGTGGCCTTGTACAATTTTACCAAAGGCATGCAAGTACTCTAAAGAGCTTAAATTATGTCTACAAAAACAGCCACAGTTGAAAGGCTTTAAAAATATTTAATAACAAATAGTCAAAACACAAGACAATACTTTTTACTACACAGTGCTAGTTAAGAGTTCAGAGATCACAGAGAAATACTTAAAATAATTCAGTAGTACAGTTCTGACATCACAGAAAACAGAAAGAGCTAGAAACTAGAAAGATTAGATTACAAGAAAACACAAATCTAAGATAAACTTACATATAGAGCAAGACAGTGCTGGTGAGTTGGATGGTCAAGACAAAAATGCTTAATGCTCTCTGATGCTCTCTGTTTTTAAAAATCACACTACATCATTCTTCACACTTCCCTGAGTTCCCAGGCTAACAGAAACTACATTTATATTCTTCACCTCTTTGCAGAAACCAGAGCAATAAAAGGACATTTATGCATGCAAATTCTGGCCATTAACTCTGGCCTTAAAACAATGGGCAAGATGCCTCGCTCTAGACTGACTGGCTCCGAGTTTTAACATCAAAGGGTCACAACATGCTTTACTTGCTCAGTAGAGTGCACTGTTGTTACATTACTTTCCAGTTCCACATGTAACACTATTTTTTTTTACCATTTAAGACAACAAACTTGTAGTTTACATTAATATTTACAGATGACAGAATTACTTCCAAAATTCTATCTGGCTAGGCTGGCAGCTTTCACCCATCTTCACCCAATCTTCACATATACATTGCCAGGAGGCATGTTATTGTTCTATAGTTTTTAGAGAAGCTTGCAAGTTTAAGTAGGAGCATTGTTTTTCCTGTTGTTAGCCAGGTTGGTGTCTGTTCAGGGTGAGCATATAAATAGTTCTTACTCATAGCTAAACTTTTGTGCAAAGATGCTAATACTTTTAACCAGAAGTTAGGTACTGAATCTGGGCCTGGGGTTTACCAACTGGAGGCTTTTCTTAACTTTGTTTCAATCTCTCTGCTTGTTACTTAATCTCATTTCATATCCAGTACCTTTAAACTTCTTATTCTTTCTTTTACTTCTTCTGTCCATTTAGCATCTTTGTTATGTTCCACATATTCTATTTCTTCTTTTTTTGGTGGTTGATTAATTCCTTTTACCTTATTTCCCAATTCTCTGTAAAACTTTTTTGGGTCATCAATAAATTGCTTATTTTGTAATTTTCCTTTATATTTATCTTCTACATGGGTTTTATGATGATTCTCTAGTACTTTTTGATAATTTCAAACATTCCCAGAGATAGTGGTCTCTAAATCTTCAATATACCTGAATAAGATCTAACCTTAGATATCTATAAAAGACACTGTACAAGTTCAGATATTTTAGTCTTTCATAACTTAAATTTTCACATCCATCAATCTGCCCTTGGTATATTTCCGCTGTACTCTTTCCAGTTTACTCATGCTTGTTTTCTTATGACATTGCCATATTATTATTTCATACTCAAGTTTGGGTCTAATGTAACTAGATTTTTTTTACCACCCTACGCTCACTATCTTATTATCATTACATCTCTCTCTTATTTTACAGCAGTCAACTACATGGAAAACTAACATCAATCTTCCCCACACCCACCCCAAATATACCTGGTTGGCATTCTATCTACCGACCCTGAAAGTGATACAAGGATTGCTCTCTAGCCAAGAATGGGAGGAAACCAACAAAAACAAGAAAAAAGCCATCACAAGCTTTATGTACGTGTCCCAGTTGCTTCTTCCTCATCTGGTGTTAAAAGCATTTTTTTTCTTTTTTTGCAAATTAATCTAGGCTGTGGCATGCACGTGTATTTCTTGGCTCACTAACCCCCATCACCACCATCTTTCTTCCACCCCCACTGAGTATGCATCTCTCTCCCTAGTCTCTGTATCACTTTGTAACCTAACTCACATCAGGAAAGTGTGCTAAAGGCTAATATTTTGCTGCCTGTCTCCTCTATTTTCTAAACCAAGGGTTCACTTCATACATTATCACCATCTGTCTTTACTCATCTAGTCTCTCCACTCTAAACACTGTTTTCCTCACTGATAAACTTAAGTGCAGGTCCCACTGGCAGTTTTTTTGAAGCATAGGGATCTTCTGCTTCTAGTTCTGCCTACTCCATTCACCCTCATTTCGCTCGGGCTCTCTCCACTCCCCATACCTTACCCCCATTCCCACCCACCTTCACTTTTCATATATATATATATATATATATATATATATATATATATGTATGTAAATACTCTTACATACTACACCCCTTCCTCCTAACCAACCAACCACCCTTTCTAACTAATCTAACATCTGCTTCACTCCTATAACCACTCCTCCTCTCTCTCCTTTACATTCTCACTACTTCCCCTTCCCCTCCTCACTCCTTCTTTACATTCTCACTACTCCCCCTTCCCCTCCTCACTAACTCCTTTTCATTTCTAGTCACACCCTGTCTGCTTTCTCTCCTTTCACTACTCTTAGTCATTGCATTCTTGACTCGTCTACCACTATTCCCTCTCCCTACCTACTCTCCATTTATGTGGCCACTCCTTTCTTCATCACCTTTCTCTTCTTCCTCTCTCTAACAACCTCTTACTATTCACCACTAAACTATCAATCCCCTTTACCTACTCTACCCTATACCTCTAACGCCAACACCATCTCTTACCCACCATTAATCTCACCATCTCTCTTCCTTATTTCACCATCTGACCTCTTCAAAGTTCCTACTTGTTCTAACTCATCTCTCTCCTCTGGTCAGAAAGCTAGATTTCCTTCTACCCTGAACTTGCTCTCTTCTCACTTTCTTCGACATTCTTCTTCTGGAAGGCGACATCCACCCTAACCCAGGGACTCCCACATCTTCATTGTGCAAAATCACTACCCCTCCCCTCCACCTCACCCCTTCCTACCAGTATTTCCCCTTCCAAATCTCTAAAAATATTCTCTCTAAATATTCAAAGTATTGTAAATAAAGTAACAGACCTGCACTCTTGGATATCTAACACATCTCATCACATTCTTGTCTTATCAGAAACTTGGCTGAAACCTCACATCCTTAACACAGAAATCCTACCTCCAGGTTATAACATCTTTCGCTCAGATAGAACCAATACATGGGGAGAAGGGATCGCTATCCTCTACTCTGAGCTACTTAACTTGTCCCCTGTCTCCATCTCTGTTCCCTGCTTCTCACCTACTGAAATACACATTGTAAATTCTCACCTCAAACCTCACAAAAAATTTGCCATAGTCTCTATATACATTGCCTCTGGCAACAATATTCCCATCTTACAGAAAGTACAGTTGTGTACCTACCATAAATGTAGATGTTCGAGTGTATTCACTATTGCAGTCATTACTCTTGGGTTATCCTGCTGGCAGGCTACCCGCAGTCGGCCTGAATTCCAAAGTTCTGGTCTGGCTTCGGTTGATGTCGCCTCTTCCCTGACGTCAGTGCGCCAGGGGTATAAAAGATGCAGCCGATGCCATTTTCTTCAGTTTTTCTTTCCCCAGATGTCAGGTGCCCCCAAAAGGGTAGGCTAAATATATTATGCCAATAAACATACATGCACCAAAGTAACATTTCATTCATCTACAAGCAAATACACCACATAGGTTGTATAGAATAGAGAAGTACAGATAAACCCCAGCAAAAGAAAGGGGGACGGTGGGAGGGTAACCTGGACTGCAACAGTGCATACACTCTAACATCTACATTTATGGTAGGTACACAATTGTACTATGTTCATCATGTTTCACTGTTGCAGTCATTACTCTTGGGTTGAATCTCAAAGTTGAGGATGGGTGGCTGGGCTAAAAAGGATTAGGAGAGGCTATGAGGCCCTGCAGAACTGCAGTGGCAAAGCCTGCTCTGGATTTAGAGTAAAGAGGTAAGTGGTAGTGCTTTGTAAAGGTGTGCACTGAACTCCAAGTTGCAGCCTCTAGGATGTCTTTGGTTGGTACTCCTCTGAGAAAGGCTGCGGAAGTGGCTGCTGCTCTAGTAGAATGAGGCCTAATGCCCTTAGGCACTGATTTGCCATGCTGTGAGTAGCATAAACGAATGCAATGACATATCCATTTAGAAATAGTCTGTTCTGAGATAGCCCTTCCTTGTGATCCTGCAGCATATGCCACTAAATGTTGCTCAGTCTTTCTGAAAGCTTTAGTTCTGTCCAAGTAGAAGCGTAGCTGTCTGTGTATGTCCAAAGAATGCAGAATTTTCTCACCCTTGTTCTGTAGGTTTGGATAAAAGGTGGGCAAGTGCATGGTTTGGTTGAGGGCCACACTGGACACCACCTTAGGCATAAATGTAGGGTTTGTCCTCAGAGAACCCTGTCTGGATGAAAAATAATAAAAGGTTCCACAGCCATGAGTGCTTGTAACTCAGAGACTCGTCTTGCAAATGTTATTGCTAGGAGCAGAGCTGTTTTCCAGGATAAGAATTTTATATCAGCTATTGAGGCTGGCTCAAAAGGAGGCAGTGAGAGTTTTTCCAAGACATAATTCAGGTCCCATGCAGGTAATGGTGCTCTCCTGGGAGGACTGATGTTTTTGGCCCCTCTGAGGTACTGCCTTATTAAAGGATGAGAAAAAAAAAGGTGGTTCCGTATTGTAATGGGCTGAAATAGCAGAGGCATGAATCTTAATTGATGAAAAGGAAAGGCCTTTGTCCAGCATCTCAGTTAAGTATTGTAAAATCTGAGGAATATTTGGAACCTGAGTGTCAATGCCTTGTTCCTGGTTCCAAGCACAGAATCTCTTCCATTTTTCTGAATAAGATTTTCTGGTACTGGGCCTCCTGGCCTCCAAGATAACATCCATAACAGCTTTTAAAAGAGAAGTGCTCTGAGTGGCTACATTATCCGCCATGCTGCAAGATTTAGGGTCCTGAGTTGGCTGTGCAGGATCGCATTGTTTTGTTGGGTCAGTAAGTGAGAAGTTTGAGGCAATGTCCATGCTGGACCGTGAGACAAGTTCTTTAGGATTGGGTACCAGTGTTGGCGTGGACAGTCTGGGGCAATCAGTATCATTTTTGGCTTCTCTTGTCTGATCTTTAGGTCTACATTGGGAAGGAGAGGCAGTGGAGGAAAGGCATATACTGTTAGGTTTTTCCAGCTGAAGGATAGGGCATCCACTTTCCATGCTTGTTTGTGATAAATCCTTGTGCAAAATCTCTGTAACTGGCAGTTGTGAGGGGAGGCAAATAGATCTATGTCTGGGCATCCCCATTTCCTTGTTATCATGCTGAAGACTTGAGAATCCAGTTTCTATTCGTGGGGATCCATGAGGTTTCTGCTTGGTTCGTCTGCCAGAGTATTTATTTTTCCTGGCAGGAATTGTGCTTGCAGATGAACTTGGTAAGTCAATGCTGTGTCCCACAAAGTCATTGATTGTCTGTAGAGGGGGTAGGAATGTGTGCCCCCCTGCTTGTTTATGTACCACATGACTGTAGTATTGTCCGTCTTTAGTTTTCTCATATGCAGTCTGGCATATGGAGCAGGATGCCATGAAGCCCAAGGCCTGCAGGATTTTCCTTGCAGATAACTGGGTCTTTGTTGCCAACTTTTTGAAGTATGAAGTCAGTTGCCCTCATTTGTCTGGCATGAGATAAGCCATCTGGGCAGTTGTATTTAAGCTTGCATCCAGGAATATTATCTCTTGAGAGGGTACTAGTTTTGATTTCTTTTCGTTTACTGTGTACCCTAGGCAAATTAGTAATCTTTTTACAAACGCCAGATGCTTTAGAAGAATGTCTTTGTTCTCTGCTTGAATAAGGCAGTCGTCCAAGTAAGGATATATTTGAATTCCTCTTTGTCTGCAAAATGCAATTACTGGTGCCAGGCATTTTGTTAAGACCCTGGGCACAGTAGATAAGCCAAAGGGCAGTGCAGAGAATTGGTAGTGCATTGAGCCAGCTATGAATCTGAGGTATCTTCTGCAAGATTGTCTGATTGGGACATGCAGGTATGCCTCTTTTAGGTCCAAAGTTAAGAACCAAGCCTTCTTGCCCAGCATGGGCAGTAGCTGCTGCAGAGTCAACATCTTGAATTTTGGAACCTCCAGAAATGTGTTTAGTATAGACAGGTCCAGTATTGGTCTCCAGGCTTTGTCGTTTCTGGGCACCAAGAAAAGTCTCAAGTAAAATCCTTGTCCCTGCTCTTGCTGTGGTACTTGTTGAATAGCCCTCCTGTCCATGAGGGATGCAATTTGCTTTTGTGCCTCTGCCCATTGGTATACCAGACCTGCCACACAATCTTTTGCCCTTGGCAGGGTGTGAAAGTGGAACCTGTAGCCCTGGGACACTATGTTCAAGACCCATTTGTCCTGGGTAATCATTTGCCAATTTGTAGAAAAAAGTGCTAGTTTCCCCCCCAAGGGGGCTGCCAAAAGAAAAGTGCTTGGATCTGGCAGAGGAAAGTCATTGGGACCGTTTCCTGTATGGTTGTGATTTGTCTTCTCCGCTTTTGGAGGGAGGAGCACCCCATTGTTTAGGCCTGTATGAGCCTTGGGGCTGAGATCTGCCTCTGGGACGTCTGTATCTGCCTCTTTGTGGCCTGTCTGACACTGTAAAGACCAATTCTTTGAAGGCCAGTTCCTGCTAAATCTGGGTGGCTGTACCTGTAGAAAATCCTTAACCGTTTGCATGGATTTTGCTTTATCCTCCATTTTCTTCAACACCTCTTCTGCCTTAGCACCAAACAAAGTATCATGTTGTAAAGGAGCATCTAATAATTTTGCTTTAACATGATCAGGCAGACTCTGTTCCTTTAACCAAGCATGCCTTCGAATGACAGAGCCTGTAACAGCGGCCCTGCAAGAAGCCTCCAGTGAATCATAACCGCATTGCAAAGTATGCTTTTTTACTTGTTCAGCTGCATGCAATAAATCCTGCATTTCCTTGTTCTCAGAACATTCAGAATTTGTCAACATTTTCTGTTTAAGCAGTGGCATTAAGTATTGCTAATATTTAAGCATATGAAACTGACAATTTAAAGCCCTTACAGCCAAGGTAGCAGAAGTGTAAACTTTTTCCCCCATCTGTCCAGTGCCCTAGAATCCCTATTAGAGGGAACAGGGTTTTTTGCAGTGGAAGCCTTGACCTCTTTGGGACCCAGAGATATAGTTTCTGGGTCAGCAGCGGGGTTTTTATATAGAAATTTATGAGAGTCTGGGACCCTGTAGTATCTGTCTGGCTTAGCAGGTGCAGGGGGTAAAGAGTCAGGAGACAGGCCGGACTCTGAAAATACATAATCTACAATGTCTAGAACAGGTGGAATAGCAAGAGGTCTGTGGTGAGGTAGTAGAAGAAAGTCTCTGAGCCTTTTCTTAGATTCTGAGTAACCTTGGCTCTCCCAGTGAAAATGCTCCCTCATGGTATGCAGGGTTTTCCCAAAAGAATAATCCTCAGGAGGAGAGGCTGAAGGAATGGATTCTTCAGCATCAGAATCCTCGTAGGCAGGAAGAGAGTATCCCTGTTCAAAAGAGGAATCAGAGGAAACTGAAATCTGATCAGAAGAATCATATTCTGTCTCTTGCCTAGGCCTCTTATCAGGAGGGGGATGGAAACCCCTGATCAAAGTAATTAGGTCTTCAGCCATTTTAAGCATCTGTTTTTTAGGCATGGAAGTCTGAGTAGGAGAATGCTGAACATGTTTCTTTGTCTTTAGAACTGCTTTAGTCTTTGAAGCTGAAGCTGGCTTAACATATAACTGTGTAGGTCTGAAGACACCCTCGGAAGCCGATGCCTGCTCAGTGACTCCAGACCCATCTGAGGGAATGATTTCTGAGTGTCCAATACCTTGAGTATCCAGAGGCCCAGTCGGCTCCACTTGGGAGTCGGAAGCGGCCTGTGGCTCTGAGGTAGCGGGCGTCAGGGGCTGCGAAAGCGCCTCACTGAGAACCGGCGAACCGGCGACTGGTCTAGCGGAGGCCTCGTCGTCAGTTTTGGGCCTCGGATGCCTATCCTTTTCCTTGTCCTTGCGTTTTTTGTAAACTCCGGTCGTCAGCTGTTCCAAAGGCATTATATAGTTAAATCTTCGGCCAAAGTAATGAAATGCAAAATCGAACCGACGCTTAATAGTGCGTTGGTTAAATCTAGCACAAAATCGACAGTTAGCAACGTTGTGGTCAGGGCCTAGGCAAGGAATACAGTAAGAATGAAAATCCTTATGAGGTATTAGAAATACAATTGTTAACTTTTTCTGACATCGGTCTGGAGTAAAAAAAAGTTTCACCAACGGGGTACTTGGCTTTAATGAAGACTTCGGCTCTGAAATTCGGATCTGAAAATCTCAGGAGTCGGCCGACCGGCACTTGCTAACTGCTTTTGCTTCGGGCACCGCGCGGCAAGAAAGACTGAAAAAAATGGCGTCAGCTGCATCTTTTATACCCCTGGCGCACTGACGTCAGGGAAGAGGTGACAGCAACCAACGCCAGACCAGGACTTTGGAATTCAGGCCGACTGCGGGTAGCCTGCCAGCAGGATAACCCAAGAGTAATAACTGCAACAGTGAAACACGACGAACATCTTCCTGTCCTGGACTACTCACCATATCCCTTATGAAACTGTCATACTTGAAGACACTAATATAGACTGGACTAAACTGTCACTCTCATCCCCTACCCTTAGTCTTAACCTTCATGGTTTTCACCAACACATCTCCACCCCTACTAGAATAAACAAAAACTCCTCATCTGGACTCATCCTTGACTGGATCCTAACTTCAGTTCCTCACCTCTACCATAATCCCAGTATACTTCCCAACTCATTGAGTGATCACTCTCCAACCTTCATATACAGATTCACCCAACACTCACCTAAAGACCCTACTTACAGGGTATGCTGAAACCTTACCCACTTAGATCTAGACGTTTTTAACTCCAAACTATTAAGATTTTCCTTGACACACGTGATTCTGTTGCTCCGGCAAGAAAAAAATCAGAATCAAATCCAACTATGGCCCCTGGCTAACAAAACAACCTGCTCAATTATGCACAAAATAGATTCTTCCTGGAAAGCCTTGGTTAAAAACAAGTCCCCTCTCTTACTGCAGACATATAGAGGGCTCAGAAACCTGGCTAAAAAACTTGTCATCAACAAAGACAAGAGAACTTTTTTTTCCTCTAACCAAAGTAGCCCACACAAAAATTCTGGACCACCATCAACAACCTACTCCACCCAGGTAACCCCACTACTCCCAACCCCTTTTCTAACACTGCTTCTGAACATGCCTCCCTCCTTAACAACTACTTCACAGAAACTATTCAAAACCTCACACTTAATACACAAAGCAGTACGTCTCACTCAACACCTCTAATACCCCATAACAAAATCTCCGAGTCCTTTTTATTTCAAACCAGTCCCAATTACTACAATTAAATCTCTCATTAACAAACTTAAACCCTGGTCTCCCTCAGCAGACCAATTACCCCCTCATTTCATAAAAATAGCTGCACAGTCTATCCCATACCATCTCTCTATTCTTATTAACCACTCCATCTCAGAAGGCCTGGTCCTTGACATTTGGAAATCCTTCTATACTATCCTCTTCACAAAGGTGGCAACTCTACAGATCCTTCTAACTTTAGACCAGTTGCTATCCTGTCTCCCCTATCCAAAATCAAATAATAGATGAAGCCTGTGACAATAACCTCATCTCCAGTCTTTTCCTCAATCTTTCAAAGGCCTTTGACACAGTCTCTCATTCTAAAGCTCTAACTAAACTCTCAGACCTACATCTCTCTACCTCCTCAATCAACTGGTTCTCTAGCTATCTCTCTGGCAGGCAGCAATCTGTCCACTGGCAAACTGTCCTGTCTCCATTCCTCCCTGTTAACACTGGAGTTCCCCAAGGATCAGTTCTGGGGCCCCTCCTGTTTAATACTCTCACTAATAAACTTTACTCTGCTACTAACCTCTCTACACTTCACTAACTCCACTATCTACCTATGCTCACAACATCCCTGATCTACTAGCTCTCACTCAAACCTTTTCCTCTGTTGAAACCTAGCTCTCTGATAAACTCATATTAAATAAAAAAAAAAAAAAAAAACTCCTCTTCCTCCTTAAAATACTTGCTCAGCACAAAGCCTCTTTCTCTATATTCTCTCCCACTGTTAAACCTGAACCCCATACTGAACTACTTGGAGTTATCATGGACGATGAATTAAAATTTGAAATTCATATTCACCAAAGTATAAAAAAGACCCACCAGAAACTTGGACTTCTCTTTCATAATCAAAAAATTCTGTCACCCTCCTTCAAACCTTCCCTCACTCAAGCCCTACTCCTACCCAGCCTTTTTTACACTGCCCCTGTCCTTAGTCATGTTCATACATCTCTTATCACTAAACTAGTTTTTATGAGCAAATGATTGGATGATCTGTATTTTAAATATGGTTGCTTTTGTTATTTTAAATTATGTCTGATGAAGGATTATTCCGAAAGCGCTTACTTTTATTAAAGGTGATTTTAACAAGAACAATTTCAGCGGTGACCTGTACTTTGTTTTTTGAATCTACTTGGTTTGGTACAACAGGTCTTTAGCATAACGTGTTATCTTTGGTTGTGTTTTATTTTATTGGTAACGTTATGCCTGCTGAACATGCTACATATAACAAAGAGGACACTGCAACCATTTCATATGGTGCCCTTGGAGGAATTGTTTATGGTAAATCTGGTGGAGAAGCAGATACCTTGGGTAATCCGCTCCTTGATTTGGGCTTCGGTATCCAGAGGGAAGGATTACATGGAAGAAATGCACCAGCAGCAGTGGATAGAGCCTTTGAGGACTTACTGAAAGAGTGGAACTTCAAGGCAGGCAAAATGCAGCGCCTGCAATGGCAGGCATTTCACCTTGAAGCTTGTTTAAAGTATGGCATTGTCCCCAGGGGTATGCGAGTCCTGTGCATGCCAGCACAGGGCGACAGATACCCTGATCTGCTAGCACAGTGGCAGGCTCTCAACCTGCACACGAGTATGGAATACATGAAATTGCTGATTAAGTTTTTTGCACCAGAACTGGCCGCTCTGAAGCAAGAAGTAGCATCGCTATATTTGAGACTACAGACGGATTTTCCCGATAACAAAAGCAAAGAAAGACTTTCCATAGCCATGCTTCATCTATCGAAGGAAGCAGACAAACTTAAAGATACAAAGTTAGGTAAAATCAGGAGGGACCACTCCGATTTTAAGGACGGTAATATCTTTGTCTGGCCCAGATTCAAGGAACGCGCCACCGAAACGACGAGACGTCCTTTAGCGACGACGACAACACGCTCAGAGGCTACACGTGCTACAGAGACAAATCCAGCAGCAACTATAGAGGAAATTATATCGTCGGAAACCTGTACAGTTGTAACACAGCCGAAAATGTCTGGTACATCAATACCACATGGATCTGAGGTGAGGAGCTTTTCTGGAAGTCCGTCTCGTGCTAGGAGTAACGTGGGGGTTGATAAGACTACTACACATATAGGGGCCGTGACAGAAGATACTACCCCCAATAGTAGTAATACACTCGCCTCGCATTTAGAAAGTGTTACTTCAAACAGCGAGACACACATTCCGCATTCGGCGGAACATGCATTAACTCCAGGGGGAATCCAAAGCTCCAAGAATGCAACAGTAAGGGAGAGCGTTCAACATACTGAAACAGGGGCTCGACCGAAAACATATGCAGGGGCTTTACATTTTTTGGGGAACCTACCGGCACCAGTGCGGAGGAAAGGAGCAGGGAAGAGGTCCTTAAGCGAGGACAGGAATACAGACAAGCGTCGGGGGACTTTACAGTGACTAACAGTATGTTTAATGACATTGTATATAATTTATCTCAATTTGAGTTGAGCGCAGACGAGTTAGAGGTTTTAAACAAGGGCTTGACCTTTGTCCCTAGTAAAAAATGTGTATATAGTGATATTATATTTGATCTAATGCTGTTTTGTAGGAGTGTTATGTTAAAACTGATTTTTGATAACCAAGCTACAGGAGTTTTAGGCCCCAAGAAACCCAGTACCTTTGCTCCCAACTTCACACCCACACTTAACCTGTTCATGAATGGATGTGAGAATGATCTTTTTAAATATTTTGAGGGTAGAAGTGTTAATGGATATCACAACCTTACACCAGCACAAAGGACTGCCCTACATGGACTTATGGACAGAAAGGAAATAACCATCAAGATGGCAGATAAGGGGGGAGCCACTGTAGTGTTAGATACGCATTGGTATGAAAACAAACTGAAAGATACACTGACATTAGATGGTGCGTATGAACCAATTAATCCACTACAAATTAGAATGATCATTGATAATGTATATAGTCAGTTAAATAACCTATTAGATAGGGGTTTGATAGAACAAGAAGTCTATGAGTTTTTAAAGATAGACAAACCAGTTACGCCTATATTTAAGGCCATGCCTAAGATACATAAATCACTGATAGACCCACCACTCAGACCCATTGTCTCGGGGAGAGGGTGGGTCACAGAAAACATTTCAATATGGTTGGAATTCACATTGAAACCCTATCTAGACAAGTTAGACAATATACTAAGTGATACAGGGCAATTTTTGGGGCTATTAGCCACAGTTACTAAACGGAAGGGGGAGAGATTTTTGATGGCTACACTGGATGTCAACAGTTTATTTACTGTTATAGAACATCAATATGGGATAACAGCGGTGGGAGAAGTTATAAGTAGATTGGGAGCGACTGATCATAAGCGACAGGTAGTGGAGAATCTATTATCCTTGGTTTTGAACAATAATGTTTTCATAGGACCAGGGTCTATATATAGACAAGCACAGGGGGTGGCTATGGGCACCCCCTGTGCGAACACCTATGCAAACTTGGTTATGTCCAAGTGGGAAACCAAGGAAATTCTTAATAATCAGGAATGGGATAAATATATAGCCCTGTATGTCAGATTTGTGGATGATGTTTTTATTTTGTGGGATGGGGACACATCCACTTTTGAGAGATTTTTAGCTTTTCTTCATACCACCACTACTTTTTTGACCTTTAGTGCTAAAACTTCTTTTACCCAGATTGAGTTTCTGGATGTCTGTGTGGAACAGAGTGACCTTGGTTTCTCTTCAAAATTGTACAGGAAACAGTGTTGGCAAAATACACTGTTATCTTATGACAGCATGCACCCGAGATATATCTTTCCCAACATTGTCAAGAGCCAAGTGGGTAGGATATCTAGGGTGTGTTCAGAAGATACTTGCTGTGAAGAGGAATTATCCAGGTTGAGCAGACACTTTACAGATAGGGGTTATGGGAGAGACATGGTTTGTAATGCAGTAAGTAACAATACACTACACAGAAAGACGAAGAATAGGCCATGGATGCAAGGTCCTGCTAGGGGTAGACAGATAGATACTGTATCGTATAGTAATAGGAAGGATCAACCCAAACTCCTTTTTACATATGGTAGTAATATTAAAGATATATGTAAGATAGTTCAAAATAATTGGAACATACTAAGAAGTGATATTGGCCTTAAGGACGTAGTGGCAGAACGTCCTATATTTAACTACAGGAGGAATAATAATCTCAAGGACTTATTATGTAAAGAGGCACATTTGGACAGGAGACATACACCTGATATTAGAGTAGGTACATACCCCTGTGGTAATTGTAAGGCTTGTAAATATATCAATAGTGACACAGAATATAAACACCCTAATATGACACAAACCTTTCTATTTAAAGGGAGGGCAACTTGCAGGACAAAACATCTAGTATATATGGCCAACTGTGAACAGTGTGAAAGCTTCTATGTGGGTATGACTAACAACATGCTGAAGGTCCGGATATTACAACACATTAGTAATATTAGAAGAGGTCAAGAGAGCAATGCCCTATATAGGCACATTAACCAGCATCCCACACACACTTTCAAGTTTAGATGTATTGTTAACATTACAATTAATGACAGGGGGGGTGATATTCAGCACAGAACAGCATTAGCTGAATCTAAATGGATAGTAGATTTAAGAGCTCATAGACCCCCAGGACTTAATGATGTCTTACCCATTAAACCTGTGTTACAAAAAAGGCGGGTTTTTATGAGCAAATGATTGGATGATCTGTATTTTAAATATGGTTGCTTTTGTTATTTTAAATTATGTCTGATGAAGGATTATTCCGAAAGCGCTTACTTTTATTAAAGGTGATTTTAACAAGAACAATTTCAGCGGTGACCTGTACTTTGTTTTTTGAATCAACAAAAACATTGGCAAGACCCTTTACAAATACTCTCGACCCCATGTTTGGAACTCGCTCCCTCTCAACATAAGAAGCATTCAGCACAAATACCTGTTTAAGAAGGAACTTAAACTTTTTCTCCTGAAGACTTGGTCATGCCCTTGTCAAACCCCTGAAGACTTGGTCATGCCCTTGTCAAACCCCCACTTGAAGTAGTCTCCTCTCTTCTCATCTTATCTGCTTTTCCCTATAAACTCTTATTCCTCCTTGTACTTGCTCTAGTAAACTGTATTCATACTGTACTCAATGAATATTCTCCTAAACCTTTTAACTGTTATTTGGCCTATGCTATATACTGTTCTCAAATTTTGGAAATTGTACTTAACTGTTATTTTACCTATGCATTGTACTGCTGTGCACAAAATTTTGACTTGTACTATATTTCTGTGACTCTACTTTAATATTTTGTAAATTTCATAATTACTTGTATTATTTCTGGAGTTCTCTCCTTAAGTCTCCTCTGAAAATGGGACCCTGGCTCAGCTGGACTAACCCACTTAACAAATGTCAATCAATAAATAAATAAATGGATCAATATGTATGTATATCTTTAGGAAGCTTTCTAAGGGCTTGCACAAGTGTATACATACTGAGCACATGTGAGCCTGCCACTTTGTAGTAAGCTGTTGAGATGTAAGCATATATGTCTGTGTAGTCTGTCAGTTAATCAGTTAATTTATATTTTGTACTGCTGCTATCCACCCTGATGTGTTTCTTTGTAATAAAGCATATAAATGAACCACCCCATCTGCTAGTCTTCAAAACTAAAACAAGACGAGCAACATGGTATGAGAATGGGATCCAGAAATTCATATTCCAGACCAAGAAGGCACTCAGTTAAAGGTGGAGGAATACAGAGGAGTGGATCATCCCTACTGCACATTTAATTTGCAAAAACAGGTCAGTAACGTATTTCAGGTATATAAGCTTACTTAAATGATTTATTTGCAAAATACAAAACGAAGCACTCAGAATTTTCTAAACGAATTTCTAAGTAAACAAAATGTCCGAAAAGTACAGTTTTGTACCTACCATAAATGTAGATGTCCGAACTGGATAGCATCTGCAGTCATAACAAATGGGTTGTCCTGTCGTCAGGCAGCCCTTCAGTCGGCCGGATTCCAAAGTCTGGGTCTGGCTTCGGCTGATGTCGCACTTCACCCGACGTCATCTCTGCTGGTCTTCGGGTATAAAGGCATCGGCCGACGCCATTTTCTTCAGTGTTTCTTGCCCCAGATGCCAGTTGCCCTCTTGGAAGGCTAAATTTGGATAAATGCCAATGTATGCAGACAAGGTAGAAGGCAAATACAAAAAATAGGCATATATGTACATATATACAAACAAATACACCATAAGAGACTCCCCCCCAGCTAGCTATTAGGAGTGTAAATACCCTAGGAGTACCACAGAGGGGAAGGAGGGTGGGTAATCCTGACTGCAGATGCTATCCAGTTCGGACATCTACATTTATGGTAGGTACAAAACTGTACTATGTCCTTCATGGATGCATCTGCAGTCATAACAAATGGGTAGAATACCATAGCTAAACTAGGGGTGGAGGAAGCAAAAATTATGGTGTAGATAGGATCCCTTGCAGTACAGCAGTGGCAAACCCTGCTCGGGATCTAGAATATAGAGGTAAATTGTAATGCTTGGCAAATGTATGCACGGAGGTCCAAGTAGCCGCCTCAATAATGTCCTTGGTTGCCACTCCTCGTGAAGAAAGCTGTGGTAGTGGCTGTAGCTCTTGTTGAATGAGGTCTTATGTTCTGTGGCATTGGTTTTCCATGGTAGGAGTAACAGAATCTGATGCAATTTCCTATCCATTTGGAGATTGTCTGTTTGGAAATTGCTTTTCCTTCCCTTCCTGGTGCATAGGCCACTAACAGCTGGTCAGTTTTTCTGTTACCTTTGGTTCTGTCCAGGTAGTAGCGTAACTGTCTATGTACATCCAAAGTATGCAGTAGCCTTTCCCCTGTTCTGTGGGTTGGGAAAGAAGGTAGGTAGGTGGATTGCCTGGTTTAAGGACACTCTGGATACCACCTTTGGCATAAATGTAGGATTAGTTCTCATGGAGACTCTATCTTGATGGAAGATCAGGAAGGGTTGTACTGCCATTAGGGCCTGGAGTTCTGAAACCCTTCTTGCTGAAGTAATTGCCAGAAGGAAAGCAGTTTTCCATGATAGGTGTTGCAGATCCGCTGTTCCTGCTGGTTCAAATGGAGGGAGTGTCAATTTTTCTAGTACAACATTTAAGTCCCATGCTGGTAGTGGTGGTTTCCTAGGAGGTTTTACATTCTTGATTCCTCTGAGGAATTGCCTAAGTAGAGGGTGCGAGAAGACAGGTGGATCAGAACTGTATTCTGCAGAAATAGCTGAAGCATGTATCTTGATGGAGGAGTAGGACAGGCCTGTGTGTAGAAGCTCTGCCAAGTACTCCAGGATGTTAGCAATGTCTATGTTTGACACCTCTTTTCCTTTTTCCGCACTCCAAGTGGCAAACCTTTTCCATTTTCCTGCATAGTTCCTTCTTGTTGAAGGTCTGCGGGCTTCCAGTATAATGTCTTTAACCCTTTGGGATAGGTCTGGGTTAGTTGCTCTTAAGTGATGTTCCAGGCAGTCAGTTGTAAGGTCTTTAGGTTTGGATGCAGGATGTTGTAGTTGTTCTGAGTTAACATCAAAGGCATCAGGGGGATTGACCACGTTATCCCCTGAGACATGCTCCTCAGCAGGGGATACCAGTGTTGTCTTGGCCAATTCGGAGCTATCAGAATTATCCTTGGTTGTTCCTCTTTGATTTTCAGTAGTACCTTGTGCATCAAAGGAAGAGGTGGGAATGCATATGCTGTCAGACCTTTCCAACTGAAGGAAAGGGAGTCCACCTTCCATGCAAGAGGGTGAAACGTCCTTGTGCAGAATTTCCTGAGCTGGTGGTTGAGTGGGGATGCAAACAGGTCTATTTGTGGCATTCCCCATTTTCTTGTGATGGTCTTGAAGATGTCCGGGTGCAGCATCCATTCGTGAGCATCCGAGGTGGTTCTGCTTAACATATCTGCTAGGGTATTTTCCTTTCCTGGCACGAAGGTTGCCTGTAACTGGATGTTGTAGCTCAGAGCCATGTTCCAAAGGTCCAGAGTCATTCTGCATAGGGGGTAAGAATGCGTCCCCCCTTGCTTGTTGATGTACCACATGACTGTGGTGTTGTCTGTCCTTATCAATAAATGGCCTTCCTTGAGGAAAGGTTTGAATTTCTGGATTGCTAGTTGTACTGCCAGCATTTCTTTTGGTTTATGTGCAGGTGCAGCTGGTCTGGGGTCCACAATCCTTGTATGCATTTGTCCAACATGTGTGCCCCACAGCCAAGGACTGAGCCTTGCGTTGTGATGGTCTGGCTTGCTTGACCTTTGTGGAAGGGCAAGCCTAGGTTTGCCTGGCATGCTTGGGCCCACCATAGGAATTCTTGTTTCAGGCATGGGATTAGTGGGATCTCGGTTTCTAAACTGTGCCTGTGTTGAGACCATAAGTTTTTTAGGTACCACTGTAGCTTTCTCATATGCAGTCTGGCATGAGGAATCAAGATTATGCATGATGCCATGAATCCCAAAGCCTGCAGCACCTTTCTTGCTGTTAGTTTGTTCTGCTTTGTTAATGCCAGGAAGTAAAGAGGTGGTAGTTCTTGTTTTTCTGCAGTCAGGAATGCCATTTGTTTTACTGTGTCCAATTCTGCACCCAAGAAGGTTCTTGTCTGGGATGGAATCAGCCTTGACTTTTTTAAGTTGACTGTGTATCCCAGGGCTTGTAGCAAGCAAATGACCCTTTGTAAATCTGTTGTCAGCTTGTCTTTGTTGTCCGCTTGTAGCAGGCAGTCGTCAAGGTATGGATAGATTTGGATTCCCTGTAGCCTGCAATGAGCGATTACTGATGCCAGGCATTTTGTGAATACTCTGGGCGCAGTGGATAAGCCAAAGGGCAATGCTGAGAATTGATAATGCTCTGATCCTGCAAGGAATCTGAGGTATCTTCTGCAAATTGGTCGTATGGGGACGTGCAGGTATGCCTCCTTGAGATCTAGAGTCACCAGCCAACACTCCTTGCCCAGCATGGGAAGAAGTTACTGTAAGGTCAGCATTTTGAATTTTGGAACGATGATGTATGTGTTTAAGACGGACAGATCGAGAATGGGTCTCCAAGTTTTTTCTTTTCTTGGGACTAGAAAGAGTCTGGAGTAAAATCCTTTGCCCTGTTGATTTACTGGCACCCTCTCCACAGCTCTCATGTTGGTTAGCTGAGTTACCTGGTTTTGAGCTTCTGTTCTTTGAGTTGGAGGTAAGTTTGGCATTCCTCTTTTTACTGGTAAGGTGTGGAAGTGGAACCTGTAGCCTTGGTCTATGGTTTTTAAAATCCACTTGTCTTTTGTGATATAGTGCCAGTTTTGTGAAAATAAGGCTAACTTTCCGCCTAAAGGTGCTGCTATTTGCTCTCTGGTAGGCGGTGTCAGGGCCAAGTCACTGTGATTGTCCTGTTGCAGTGGTAGTGGTTGTGGCAGTGCCTCGCTGGTTATTACCTTGCCACTGTCTGCCTCTGTAGGCACTTCCTCTGGATTGGTTTCTGCCTCTAGAGCGTCTATACCTGCCTCTTTGGGTCTTTGATGAATCTGGAAAGGACCAATTTTTGGCAGGCCAATTTCTGCTAAACCGAGGGGGCTGAACCTGTAAGAAATCCTTAACTGTTTGTACAGATTTTGCCTTCTCTTCCATTTTCTTCATTACTTGTTGAGCAGAGGTACCAAATAGACTGTCCTTATCCATAGGAGCATCTAACAGCTTTGCTTTTACCTGATCCGCAGGGCCTGCTCTTTCAGCCATGCATGCCTTCTTATCACTGTGCCAGTCATGGCTGATCTAAATGAAGCCTCCAGTGCATCATAGCCACATTTCAAAGAATGGTTACTAACCTGCTGTATGTTATTCACCATTTCTAAAACATATTTCTTATCTAAGGGTTCTTCAGAAGAAACTTTCTTAGACAACTGATCAAGCATAAACTCTTGGTATTGGATCATGTGAAACTGACAGTTTAAAGCTCTAGCTGAGAGAGTGGCAGAGGTGTAGACTTTTTTGCCCCATCTGTCTAAAGACCTGGCTTCCCTTTCAGAAGGGAGAGGGTTTTTTGTAGAAGCTACTGCCTTAGGCCCCTGGGATATAGTCTCAGGATCTGCAAGTGGGGCCCTGAAAAGGTGGTGGTGAGTGTTGGGTACCCTGTAAAATCTGTCAGGTTTGGCAGGGGCTGGTGGTAAAGAATCAGGTGCAGTGCAAACATCATTAAATGTATCATCCACAACAGGCAAAACTGGAGGTATAGCTAAGGGCCTATGTTGTGGTAGGTGCAGAAAAGTTCTAAGCCTTTTTCTTGAGTCTGAGAAATCCTGTTCTTGCCATTGGAAGTGCTCTCTCATGGCATGTAAGGTTTCCCCAAAAGAGAATTCTTCTGGAGGTGAGGCCGATGGAATGGATTCATCAGCATCGGAGTCTTCATAAGTGGACAAAGGAGCCTCTGGCTGGTCTGTAGTGTCTGAGTCCTCAAGAATCATCAGAGCACTCCTGCTGGGGTGGTTCTGTCCTAGGTCTCTTTTCTGGAGGCTGAGAGGCCCTGTCTGGGTGTGATTGGGATCCCTAATTAAGGAAATCAAATCCTCTGCCAGAGTAAGCATTTGAGAGGTAGAAGGGTGTCTGTGTGAGGGCGCTTTAGCAGGAACTGTTTTAGCAGTTTTGGCTGCTTTGGCCCTGGCAAAGGCCTTGATAGACATGGCTGCAGGAGGCCTAGCAGCACCACGTGCTGGGGTGGAAACATCCAAAGGGATGGTGTCAGATAAATCAGTGGAGGCCACAGTAGTAGGCAAAGTTTCAGAGGCCGATTCAGCTAAAGTAGCAGGAGCCTCGGTAGAAATCATGGATTCGGCTGAGGATTGACAGGTTTTCTCGGTTTCGGCCGAAACCGAGACACTCGCGGTTTGCTTATCCGTGGTTTCGGCCGAAACCGCGGACCGCGAGTGTCGGTCCTTTTCTTTGCGTTTTTTAATTATTTGGGTAGTCGGATGCTCCGACGGCATAATGTATGCAAAATCTGAGCCGAAAAACTGTTCAGCAAACTCCGACCGACGCCTAAGCGTTCGTCGGTTGAAGGATGAGCAAGCTAAACAGGCAGCAACGTCGTGGTCTGGGCCTAAACAAGGTAGGCAGTAAGAGTGGAAATCCTTATGAGGTATTTGTTTCCCACAAGTTAAACAATTGTTTACTTTTTCTGACATCGGCTGAGGCAAGAAAAGGTCCCCAACGGGGTACTTAGCTTTTTAGAAGTCTTCGAAGTAGTATTCGGTAGTAGGAATCTCTGGATCTGACCGACCGGCACTTGCGAACAGCTTCTGCTTCGGGCGCCACGCGGCAAGAAAGACTGAAGAAAATGGCGTCGGCCGATGCCTTTATACCCGAAGACCAGCAGAGATGACGTCGGGTGAAGTGCGACATCAGCCGAAGCCAGACCCAGACTTTGGAATCCGGCCGACTGAAGGGCTGCCTGACGACAGGACAACCCATTTGTTATGACTGCAGATGCATCCATGAAGGACATCTGCAACATATTGAAAAAATATTCGAACTACAAAAAATGTTTGAAATAAAGTCCGAATATATAAAATGAATAAAATAAGGAAAATTACCTAATTCTGTTCAAAGTAGCTTATAGCACGTACTTTTTTTGCATTAATTAAAGATATTTAAGTTATCCAGAGTACACAGTTATTTCACAAAATACAGCTATTTCAAAGCATATTACACAGAGTACAGTATTTCGAAGAGTTTACTGTGTATTTGAATGTTATTACAAGTACTGGCTGTGTGTGCATGTTCATAAATAAATACAAGGGCCATTTTCGGTGTGTGTTGGGCATAATTTGTTGGCATGGCTGATGGATTTCGAAAACCAGCTCTATTTGTCTTTGATAATAATAATTCAGAAAATTGGAGATTGTTTGAGGGTTAGTATATTTTCATTCAGGCTGCATTTTCTGATAAAGATGACCGTACAAAAGCATTTATTCTGCTTAATTTAGCTGGTTCAGAAGCTATACAACGAGAACGTTCATTTGTGTATGCACCTGCCATATTTGGAGGAGAGGGGGAAAACCGTCATAAACTTGTACCAGCTGAGTCAAGGGAAGACCCTGAGTGCTTAAAACCTAAATTTAGAGAAATGTGTAACCCCCAAACAAATATTACAATGGAAAGGCACTTATTTTACACAAGAGATCAAAAGTCTGAGGAAACTTTTGCAGCATACATAACTGACTTGAGAAACAAAGCTAAAATGTGCAGATTTACTGATTTAAGGGATAAGTTGATAAAAGACAGATTTGTCTGTGGTATTAAAGATGATGCTGTGAGAAAGATTTTGCTTCATGGCAATAATTTAACTTTGAATAATAAGGCCACTGAGATTTGTCAGATATATAAGCTCACAGAAAAGCACACAAATATGCTTACAAATGAAAAATGCATGCTTCCAGTATCTTCTAGTGCTCATGTTGATTGTATGCAGCCCATGGTTAAAAGAAACAGGCCCAAGCACATGGCAGCAACTGTAAGCCCTGAAACAGTCACTGGTAAACCCCATACTTTTCTAGCAAATTCCAGAATACGCAGTCTCAGTGAAGCACAAGAGTGAGTCAGCAAACTCAAAGCATGTGCCTATACCCAGTTTCATAGTCAATTGCCATAACTGTGGTGCAAATCATGAGCTCAAAAGAAAAAAAATGCTTAGCTTTTGGTCAACAATGCCGCAAATGCACTAAGTGTAATCATTTCAAAAGGTTTTGTACATTCTTTTACTTAAAGGGAACCCTCAGACAGACACGTTGATTAATCAAAAAACTGTGACCCTACTTTTTATGTTGATGTTGTTGCTGTGCTTAATAAACAGTCAATGTAGTAGATTTATGGCACAGAATGAAGGGGTTGGGAGGGTGTCCTAATGGTTAAGGTGTTTGCCTTACAAACACAAGGTACAGAGTTTGAATCTCACAGGGGATAATTGGCTAGGCTTAAAATGTCTCGCAAGGGCAGTTAGCCTAGTACTAATCTATGAACCTATGAACCTATGAAGTATTTTGTACTGTTCGGATAAATGGAATCCCTATACAGCTCAAAGCTGCGACAGGTTCAAAGTGCAACGTTATGTCAGCAGAAATATTTGCTAGAGTATGTGATGGTGAGAAGCTTGATTTGGCAAAGTGTGCGAAGCTTGTTGCTTATGGTGGTGAAGAAATTCAAAACTTTACTCTGCTGGGAACAGCTATGACATGCAATTTTACATGGTCAAAAGGCATGTCCAGTCCTTATAAGGCCTCAGAGACAGTTTGAAAATGGAACTACTTTCATTTAATAAAGAAGTCCACCGTGTTAGCTTGAAAGACCACGGTTCTAATTTCATCTAATTTCATCCAGTCTATTTTTTCTACTTATGCTGATCTTTTGGAAGACAAACTAGGCAAACTCACAGTTGTGTACTCCATGAAGTAAGACCCTGAAGTCAATCCAGTTGTTAGACTAGCCCAGAAAGTTCCAGTAGCTATGCAGAACAGAGTCAAGGCTGAGCTAGATAAAATGGTACAGCAAGTTGTAACTTGTCCAGCTGATGAACAAACTGAATGGGTATCCCCCATGGTCGTAGCTCATAAGAAAAGTTCATAAAATATCAGGAATATGTATTGATCCACGAGATCTAAAAGCACTGAAAAGACTTCATTATCCAATGTGTACAGTTGAAGAAGTCGCTGCTCTCATGCCAAATGCCACTGTTTTTTCTGTCTTAGATGAAAAGAGTTCATTTTGGCAAATTTTGCTTGACTGAAAATCTTCATTGCTAACCACTTTCAGTACTCCCTTTGGCAAGTACAGATTTTTCAAAAATACCATTTGGGAGAAATTCTGCCAGTGAAGTCTTCCATTGTGCAATGCAACAAATTTTTTCTGGGTATCCGTGGGCTATTATAGTACATGATATTCTAGTAGGAGGTAATGGTGAAGCTGAGCATGACAGAAACCTCAAGAAATTTCTGGAAAGAGCACGTGAAGTGAATCTTAAGCTGAATCCTCAGAACTGCAAATTCAGGCTACGAGAAGTTACTTATGTTGATCATTTGTTTACTAGTTCAGGCTGACGACCAGATCCTTCAAAGTAGACAGCAATTCGCGAGATGCCAGCTCTAGACAATGTTCAAGCCTTACAACATTTTCTTGGCATGGTTAACTACCTAGGCAAATTTATTCCAGACAGGCAAGTTTATTCCAGACGTGAGACAACTTTCAGTACCGCTTAAAGAGCTGACATGCAAAGATGTATCCTTGTCATGGTTAGAATACCACCAAAGAGTATTTGATGTCCTGAAACACAGAATTGCCAGTCCACCAACTCTCCGATACTATGATGTTCACAAACAAGTTACGCTTCTAGTGATGCTTCGATGTTTGGTCTTGGTGCAATCATTCTTCAAGAGGGTAGACCAGTAGCTTATGCATCCAGAACTCTAATCCAAACTGAAATGCACTATGTGCAGATAGATAAGAAACTTTTGGCAATTGTATGTTCAAAGTTCCATGATTATACTTATGGTAGACCTATTCAGATTGAAACAGTTCACCAACCTCTAGTCACTATTTTGAGAAAGCCTATGCAAACACCTCCAGCCAGATTTCAACGCACGATGCTCAAACTGCAAAAGTATCATTTTAATCTTGTGTACACAAAAGACAAACTTCTTTATCTTGCTGATACATTATCCAGATCACCCAGAAATACCACTGAGCAGCATGAAAACGAGAAACTTGATTTTGAAGTCATGGAAGTGAGCAATTTTTCTTCCACACGTCTTGATGAGCTTAGAAGTCATACAGCCTCAGATCCAGTTCTTCAGAAGCTCAACCACTTTATCAGTCGAGGATGGCCGTCAAAGCAATCTTGTTTACCAGTAGAAGTGCAACCTTATTTTCCTTATAGAGATGAGATCTTGTTTGACAATGGTATCCTCATGAAAGGTGCAAAAATGATCAAGTCCTTGCAACAAGAGTATATTACTATTTTGCATTGTGGCCACCCAGAAACTGATTCTACCAAAAGAAGGGTGAGATGACTAGAATTTTGGCCTTCTATGTCAGAGAATATTGAGAGAGTACTTTCATCCTGTTCTGTATGTAATAGTACTAAGCCACATCAACAGAAAGAACCACTTCAACTAAACCAAATTCTTGAGCTACCTTGGTTGACAGTAGCTACAGACATTTTAGAATGGAATGGTCAACATTACTTGGTGTTAGTAAACTTTTCTTCCAACTGGTTTGAGATTGGCCTTCTTCCTAATCTAGCATCCCGTACTGTCATTACCAAGATGACTCATTTTGCAGTCCATGGTAGCCTGCACAAAGTTATTTCTGACAATGGTACACAGTTTTTGTTCCATTATTTAGTTTGACCATGCAGACAGGGACAACATCTTGTGGGTCATACAAAGCTTGCAGTTATATTAATAAGGGAACAGAATTTATACATCCGATTACAGGCAAGAACTATAATTTTGGTGCTAAGGCCAATTGTAGGACTAAAAACATAGTTTATTTAGCTAACTGTCAAGGGTGTTCATGCTATTATGTAGGTAAAACCAATTGTATGTTCAAGGTTAGAATCTTACATCATTTATCGACTATAAGAATGAAAAATGAGCATAACGCCTTATATAGACATATTTCCAGCAATGAAGGGCATAACTTTATTTTTAGGGCAATATGGAACATTAAATTGAACACTAGAGGGGTGATATAAAGAACATCATTGAGGATGAAGAAACCAAATGGATAATAGAGCTTTCAGCCCACAGATATCCGGGGCTAAATGAGGTTATACCACAGAAACCCATCCTTAAGAATCGGCGGGTGCAATACTGAATTGTGATTGGCTTACATTAGGTTTAAATTTAAAAACACCAAATACACAAATTATCACATGAAGGGCAGGAGCCCAAAAACGCTGATCTCTGTCTGGATATTTCATCTGTATTTTTATGGTTTTATACTGAGTAATTAAACAGTTCATTTTAGTGATGGTCTGCTGCAGTTTTTTTTCAAAACCTGACAACAGTGATACTTTCTTGAATCTCTTGAATCTCATAAATGTTCCTCATGATAAATATCTTGGTTCACCTGCAGAGAGACTTTCTCTCGAGGCAAATTATTGGTTCCATGTTACAAGAACAACAGATCACTGAAAGCCAATCTGTTAAAGAAACACTTATCTTAGAAGTCCTATTATGATAAGACCAGCAAACCACTCAATCCATTATGAGAGGGGGAGATAGTGAGGATGCAGACGTCCAAAAGTTTTGATCGGATTGACTCTACATCTCAGAGTGAGTTATCCAGCATTCAAGTTCCAGAGGACGTTCCAGTAAATATCCCTGTTTATGAGAAGAATCCCGAAACTCCAGAATCTATCTGTTCACCAATGACCTTCCCTGTTGCTAAACCCAGTTATGACTGCTTTATCACTACATCAGGTTGCATTTCCAGACCATGTGCCAGATACACGGCAACTTGGACATAAAGACATGAATGCTGTGTTTATTTCTTATTGTCTATACCATTGCATGTTTCTTTTCAAATATCACTATATTATGGGCAGTTCATTAAAGAGGGAGGATGTAGATCAATATGTATTTATACCGTTAAGAAGCTTTCTAGGGGCTTGCACAAGTGTATAAATACTAAGCATGTGTGAGCTGGACTGCCACTTTGTAGTAAGCTGTTGAGCTGTAAGCATGTATGTCTGTGTAGTCTGTCAGTTAATAAGTTTGTTTATATATTTTGTACTGCTGCTATCCATCCTGATGTGTTTCTTTGTAATAAAGCATATAGACAGACAAACTATCCCGCCTGTTTGCCTTCAATGGTAAAACAAGACAGTATCTAACAAGTAATGACTTAATTTCTGATTTCCTAGACTTTATAAATTTTTTTCTGCAACCCATAGTTCTATAACTATCATTAACCAACTGGTTGATATGATTAGAAAATCTCAAAGCTGGATCTACTCATATACCCAGGTCCTTAAATGGATCTACAGTTTTAATCACTGTGTGCTGTATTAAATATTCACCTTTCAGTTTACGTTTCCCAAATCTCATATGCTTGGTTTTTGATGCATTTATTAGAATATTATTCTCCTCTGCCCAGAAAGTCAATTTAGTCAAGCTCTTTTGCAGACATGCCTTATCTGTAACACATATAATCAGCTTACCTAATTTCAGGTCATCTGCATATAGACTGCAGAATACCTCACATGAAAAAGAGGGGTCTGAAAGATACAATCTAAACAGGTAAGGGCCTGGGACAAAGTCTTATGAGACACCCTGACTGTCACCAAGTTCAGCTGTCTAACTGTTGTATTACACTTGACAAGTCCTATATGTAAACCATGCAGCTATCCATATTATCAAGAGTACATCAAAACATACTTGTTATAATTTATCAATGTTGTGTGTATGACCTTGTCAAATGCTGAAGTTAAATCTACATAAATGTCATCACAGCACAATTTTCTCATTCATAGCTTTTATTATACTGTTACAGAACACCATGTTACAGGTGATAATAGGTCTATTTTCAACACTTGCAAGTCCCAGCCTATCCAGTTCTGACAAACACTTAACCAATATTACCTTCTCCATTATTTTTCGCAATATGAACGTAAACTTAAGGGTCTATACAACTCTGGGTTTGTCATACTCCCTTTCCCTTAAAGACAGGTTTAATAAGCGTATGTCTCCAATCTTGGGGAATCTCCCCTTATTTATTTGACCACGTAAATAATAGATATAATGGTACTGTAAGTTCTTGCTGAAGTGCTCTCAGGTCAATATTACTAATTCCGTCTCCTCCCTGTGGTTTATTTGGATCCAGCTTGCGCAGTTCTTTTTCATTATAATCTCATTTGATTCCAGTTTTTGTGGTTACCTGGATGCCACTAGGACAACTTTTCACTTCCTTTCTGGAGCCAAATTGTTCTGTACAAGATTTTGTAAATATATCTATAATCTGTTGTGTCTAAGAATAAATTTTAGAATCAACACACAGTTTATCAATTTGTAGGTCTTTACATCTTCCACATCTTATGCATCTATAAAAAGATTTCCTATTATGCTCAACATCTTTATATAAATTTTCTTCAAATATTTTCTTGATCTTCTCTCCCACTATGCTTAATCTGTCGACCTCTCTTCAATTTCTTATATTTTTTTATTTCTCACCTTAATCAGGTACCTTGTTTTTAGGGAATTATATTCCCTGATGTTGTATGCCTAGATCCTGATGTTAAACTTAATTTTTTTTGTACTCAATTTCTCTTTCAAAACTTTCCACATTCCATCTGCAGTTTTTCCACTGAATGTGTCACGGGAGTTCGCTTTATATAGCGAGTGTTTTGCTTCCATATAATCTGCAATTGGTCTTCTGTGCACTGGTTTAGTTTTCAGTTTGGCAGAATTATCTAGCAACAAATTAACCTTTATAACTTCATGATCACTGCACATCAATGGTGGTAAAACCTGACTTGAAGTAACTGCCATTTCTTTATAGGTTCATAGGTTGGTACTGAGCTATCTGCCCGAAGGCATATATTAGCCCAGCCACGTTGTGCGGTATTCATCGCCCCTTTAGTAGTTCCCTAGACCCTTGTACTAGCAGCTAGTACCCTTGGCCCCTATCTAGTAGTGCTGTTGGTGTGATCCCCGGTGTGAACTTTCTGTTACCCATCCACTCATCAAGGTTCCTCTTGAAGAGTGATAGTGAGGGGCTCTGTCTTATGTAGATCGGGACCCTGTTCCATAGTAAGGGAAGTCTCTGCGAAGGGAATCTATCCTTCCAGCATGTTCTGTTCATTGTTGTGTTGAGGTTTATATCCCTAGAGCGTGTAGCTCGAGTAGATTTGGTTTTGCTAAGATGGAGCATGTTCAACAATTCTGGGTTGGACATGGCTCTGTACGTTAGACAGAGATCGCCTCCGAGAAAGCGGTATGCAACAGAGAACAGTCTTAGCTTTTTCAATCGTGCTGCATAGGGCAACTGTTTGAGGCCAGTAATTCTCTTGGTTAGGTACCTCTGTGGTCTCTCCAGCTGCTGGAGATGTCTAGCCAGGTACATTCCAATTGGTGCATTGTACTCAATAATGGGTATGATGAGGAAGAGTAGGGGGCACCATTACATCCTTAGATCTTGATGCGAACCCTTTCATGATCAGATGGGTCACATAGAAGGATTTTCTAACCACTTTGGCAACATGGTTATCAAAGGAAAGCTGGCTATCTACTTGGGTCCCTAGATCCCTTATTTCTTCTTCAGATTTCAGGGGATTACCTCCTATGTTGTAGTTTGCTGGTACTCTGTTTTTTCCAAAGGGGATTACTACGCATTATTTTGCATTTAGCTTGAGACCATGACTTTGACACCATGCATCAGTCTCATTTAGGCCCTTCTGGAAGATCTCCATGTCAGCCGGAGACTCTATTATAGCACCCAGTTTGCAGTCGTCCACAAACTTAATCAGCCACAGCCCTTCCATGCTTGCCTGTACTTCTGAGAAGTATATGCCAAACAGGAGGGGCCCCAGGAGAGAGCCCTGAGGCACACCACTCATTACTGGTCTGGATTCGGACATAGATCCCACTACTCTTACTTTATTGGATCTGTCTGAGAGCCAGTTTGCGATCCATCTTGTGACGTAAGGGTTTATGCCCAGGCTGGTGAGCTTATCAATAATACCCGAATGGGGAATGGTGTCAAATGCTTTAGCAAGGTCAAGGTAAGCCGTGTGTACCTCCTTTCCCTTATCTATAGCCTGAGTAACTGTCTCACAGAAATCCACCAGGTTCAGGAGGCATGATCTGCCCTTGATGAAGCCAAACTGTGTGGGGTCCAGTGACTGGAGGTTCCCAATCTCTCCATTTATGAGTTCCATAATGATTCGCTCTACAGCCTTACAGATCAGTCTGCTCAGGCTTATTGGTCGGTAGTTCCCAGGGTCAGTTGTGGCCCCACCCTTGTGTAGCGGGACCACAGTTGCCGTGCGCCATTTTCTGGGCACATATCCTGTGGAGAGACTGAGACTGAACAGGGTATTAAGATGCGGGGTTAATTCCTTTTGGAGCTCACGTATGACACAGCCTGGGACACCATCTGGTCCCATGGAGGCAGTGTTTTTAGCTTTAGATAGAGCATTGTTAACCAACGTATCAGTAATAATTGGACTTACACAATCCCCTGGAATGGTAATAGGCCCTGTAGGTGGTGAGGGGGGGAGAAATTTGCATTGAACCTGTCATGGAATGGTAATAGGCCCTGTAGGTGGTGAGGGGGGGAGAAATTTGCATTGAACCTGTCAGCCAAGATGTTGGCAATGTCAGAAGGGTCAGTGTATTTTGTTCCATTTTGTACTAGCTCAGAACAGACCTGAGCGTTGCCATTTAGGTTTTTGATGTAGCCATAGAAGGCCTTATGGTTATTCCTTGGCATCCTTGGCAACTTTCTTTTCAAAATTAGCTTTAGTTGACTTGATGAGGGCCCTCAATTTCTTACTAATGCTGATCAGGGATGATTTTTCTACTTGAGATTTGGCCTTTTTTTGTATAAGTCTTCTCCTTTTATTGTAAAGTTTGCTTATGGCCGGGGTCCACCAGACTGGTTTCTTCTTGCTTGAGGAAGGAGTCTTGGTTTTATTTGGGATAGCATGGTCCATGCAATCCTGAAGATGTATATAGAGTGCCTTGGTGTAGGATTCCACATCCTGGATATCATTATCCTTCTGCAAGGGAATAGTGAAGCTTTCCACTTCGGATGCAAGTAGTTTGAAGTTTGCTTTGGAAAGGTTTTTGACTATGGTTTTTTTGAGTGGCGGAGGTGGAGGGGTGAGGATGTCCAGGGTTATCAGTTTGTGGTCGGATCTGACCAAGGAGGGAGTGATAACGGGTGTGGTACAGTGGGCGCCCATATTTGTGATGATTAAATCCAATATGTTGTCCCCTCTAGTGGGGGAACATACTAGTTGTTCAAGGGCATTTGAATTTATAAATTCTATGAATCACTGAGCATAGGAGTTGGAACATTGGTAGTTCGCCCAGTCTATACCAGGGTAGTTGAAATCACCCAAGATTATGGTGTTGGGTAGGACCTTTATATTTTCCAATGTCTCAAGGAATGCAGAGTGAGCATCTTGGGACATGGTGGGCAATCTATAACCGGCTACGACTTGAAATGTGGTTTTGCCTGCTGATAGTTGCGCATAGATGATCTCTGGGGCATCACGCTGCACTACTAACCTGGAGATATGGGTATCCTTGATGAATATGGATACACCTCCACCCTTTGTACTGCGATCCGGCAACTGAGGCCGGAAGGTATGATATGAATTGTAACTTGGCAGTGCTGGGGTGCTCTCTTGAGCCTTGAACCAGGTTTCTGTCACTGCACAAACATTGATTTTCTCCATGCTGAGGAGAGCCTCGAGTGTGTGCATTTTGAGGTTGAGACTTCTGGCGTTGAGTAGCATTACCCTTAGTTTTTGGTTACCTGTGCTGGTTACAGTGGCTGGTTTGTCCTTTGAGCCTTGCCTAAAAAAGGCACTATGGGGACGGCAAGAGCCTTGGCCAGTATTCGAAAACCTTGGTGTGACAGGTGCAACCCATCTCTGGCAAAACAGCGAGGCTCGTCTATCATGTCATCCCAGGCAGACAGACACTGGATTCCCTTAGAATGACACCAGAAGCTTAGCCAATTGTTGAAATTGATCATTTTGTCTTTGTATTGTGGTATCATTCTACGTGAAGGTAGTATGCTACTCAAGGTCAGGGACATACCAGCTTGGGCTACATAATCAGAGAGCTCCTCAATGTCTCTTTTCATGTAGTCCAGGGAGGTATGTCTTAGATCATTCATGCCAACATGTACAATGACAGCGTCATACTTGTACTTGTTCTGGAGTGACCTAGTGCTTGTGTTATGTGGCGGATCAGAGCACCTGACAGGCAGCTGACAGTAACCTTCTTCTTGTTCAGCCTGGTGAGTGGAACATCCGTGTGTCTTACTATAGAGTCTCCTATTACTCGCGTGTTAGGTATGGTGTTTTGCCTTAAGTGCTGTTGTGAGGCACACTGCTGAGGTGAATTATGTGCTTTCTGGCTTGTGTTAGAACACAATGTCTAGCATGTTCTGTTCCCTGGTAGGTTTTTTACAATCTGAAGCAATTGCTGGTCCTGAATATACGCTGTGAATAATTTCCGTACTAATGTTATTGAATCAATATTATTCCAATCTGTTTCTTGTACATTTTAAGTCCCCAGCTAATATTACTCTTCCCTCCTGTGTTTCATGCAAGAAATGTACGAATTCCTCTGGGTCATCAGCACTTGACATTGGTGGTCTATACACTCCAACAACTGTTATGTGTTCCAGGGTCGTCTTTATTGTTAGTCTGTCACAATTACACAATCTGTAGTATTGGTGTTACCACTGAACATGTAATAATCACAGGTCTGATAACTATCTTTAATTCCTATCATAACACCTCCACCTGATTTTTTTGTTAGAATGTCTGTTACAGTAAAAGCATTTATACCCTGACAGAATTGGCTTCCAATCATTGTTCTTTAACCATGTTTCACAAACAATATCAATCTTGTAGAAACATAGCAAATTTTCCAATAAAAAAAATTGTATTATTAATGCTCCTAGCATTAGCAACATTTGATGCATCTCCGATGGTTATCTGTGAACTGTTAAATTTTCAACCTGGTAAAAATCCTGCCTAGTGTTTGTCAAATAATGTAAAATGTCTACTGCAAAAATTCTCTTCCCTGATGTTGACAAATGCATGCCATCCTGTCTGAATACATGCGTGCCCAAAACTAAGCTTGGATACTCTACACATTTCCATTTTTTAAAACGTGACATTTTTTACATGCAGGTATTTACCCAAAAAAACTTTTTATTCAGGGTGAACTGACTATCCCTTTCTATGTGTGATTTGTGAAAAATACATTCTAACACCAGTACAAGATATACTAAGACACTGTAAGTTTTTGTCTAACAGTCAGAGAGACCTTGTGGATAAGATCATTTGTACCGACATGAATAAAAACAAATCCGTACTTCCTCACATTCCAATGCTTGTCTCACATCTTCTATTTTTGCTCATGGCAAGCGTGACAGTGTTCATTATCTTCTCTACAATCATTAAGCATCAGTTTCTCTAATAGAATCTCCAATTACAAGAATATCTTTTCTGACCAGATCTGAAGAATCTTCGACTTCTAATATAGTAATATCTGCTCTATCAATTGTTACAAAGGAATGATCATCACCATTAGTCTTATTAATCCCACTGTTTTATTGCGTATTAAATTTGCAAGCATTCAATTCTCATCCAGCTGGCTTTGTACATTCACAGCTTGAGCCACGTAGTCAACATCCATCTTTCTCTTCTTTTTTCTTACAGTAATGTTCTTCAAACCTTCCACGTTCAGTTTTGATTTCTTCCTTTTCACCTGCCCCTTGTCTCTTTTTGTCTGTAGGCTGAAGGTTTCCTGATAGAAAAATGTTATCTCCTGTAATCTGTATGTCACATAACAAAGCAGTGCCCTTTTTAGTACATATTCTATTCACTTTCCAGACATTTATTAGTTTCTTTTTCTTCCTTGTTATTTGTTGTGAACTTCTTCCTTTCTTTCTTTCTTGTTTCCATCTAAACACTCTGAATCCTCAGATTGCTGAATATTTGCATCCATAATTCCAAAGCTATCAAGGGCATCATCTTGTTTCACAGGGGTTGAATGATCTTTAAAAGACAACAGACATGGCATTTCCTAAATGTGTTCTGTTTGCCTAATGTTATTTATCTCACCAGTTTAGTCAGTATATGTAACAGTTCTCCAAGCCGTGCCAATTGCAGGAGTGCAATCATCATCATCAGTAAGTCTAGAATTACTTCTAATAATGGTAAGCAAATCATCCAACGTTTTATATGAGGAACACAGATCACCAGCATTACCAGGTGTTACCCTGAAATACGCATAGCATTTATTACAATGTACAAGATATTTTTGCTTTAGCAAATCATTAATAGAATACTCATTTAAGAAATCTATATTCAACTTCAAACGAATAAATTATAAAAGAAAAGAATAATTACAATCAGTAACCAGAGAATTCATAAAGAACTTAAATCAAATTGTACAAGAAAAATCACACAAGCAATAAACACTGAAGTACAGTAAAGTTTTTGTTCTGACAGCACAAGTTCTGAAAGTCAGCCAAAACCTGTAATTCCCTTTTATTCCTTTATGTCACACACAGTAACTTTTGCTCACTATTGCTCGCAGTCACACTTCTTTTTAATAGTAAAAATCAATAAATCACAAAGGAAGACAGGATTGTTTAGAGAAGCTCTGGACTGTTCTGTCTACAGTCTGTATGAATTTATAGCTGACTAGGCCCCTTAGGATGACATAGCTGACTAGGCCCCTTAGGATGACTAGAGCTTGCCAGTCTAAAACTTATCGCTTTCTAACAACCAACAGTGAAAATTAAAGGTAAAACAAAATATAAATCAAAGTAAATCTTTTTGTCTACGAGCTAGCCCTTCCTTCAAACAGTGAAAAACATTGGTAAAAAATAAAAATATAAATTAAAATAAAACTTCTCTTACCAGTCAACTTCACAGTAAATCACAAACCAAAACGGGATCTTTTAGATAAGAAATGGTCTCAGGCTATATTTGCTAAGTGAAAAATCTGATAACCTTGTGAAAAAAAACTACAGTTTTGCTGTGGTCTCCCTTTTATTTTTCTGGCATCTGTTATATTACTCATTCAGTTTGTCATATCAGGCCATTCATTTTTTTTTTCTGACAACTTAAATTGCTGTATATTCCCTCTTTACTTCAGGTTGGTTTCGGTGGTGGTGCTGCGGTAGCGTTGTCGCCTCACAGTATGACGTTGTCCCATTCGATTCTCAGCTAGAGCGTCTTCTGTGTGGAGACATGCATGAATGAGCATACCTTCGTTGAAGGTTGTGCGTCAGGGCTGGCAACTCGGCACGTAAAAATCTACTGCCAATCATTAGTGGACCAGAGTTCCGCTATGGCGACCCCTAACCGGGAAAAGCCGAAAGACACAACAACTTCAGGTTGGTTTCTTAAATTATTGATGGCACATTTTCTACTGTTTGTTTAGTCAGTTGAAGATATAGTTGTATTTTCTCAATTCTTGGATGGTGGAGGGTAGAGTTTTTAAAAAAGCATACGAAAAAGCATAAAACCATGTCCTAAGATGGACTGATTTACTTAATATCTACTTTGTATAAATGAACATCTTACTGTGGATTCAGATGTTGGATCATTAGGTCCTACAGTTAAAGATAAGAAAAACAAACATTGCTAAAATTAAAAGGTGGCTCTACATCCACTTCTAAGGGAGCTTCAGCCTCTTGCACCATCTCACTGTCAACCCCCACTAAACACGAGAGTGGAATCCCTAGATCTGTAAGGTGATTCAGTTACTTCTAAAGACAAACAGAGCATAGAAGAGGCATACAACTCTAATTGTCAATAAAGCTGACAAAGTGAGACCGTCTTCTTCAGATCCTATTACTGAAAAGTCCAGAGTATATAAAGTACAGTCGTGTACACTTACCATAAATGTAGATGATTGAGTGTATTCACTGTTGCATTCATCACATTTGGGTCATCTGCCTGCAGGTAGCCCTCAGCCAGCCTGAATACCAGAGTCTTGGGATTTCTGCGTCGGATGCGGTCGCTTCTTCCATGACGTCAGGTCATCAGGGGTATAAAACATGCAGCTGACGCCATTACATCAGTTTTTCTTGCCCCAGATGTCAGGTGTCCCCAAAATATGAAGCGATTATATGGTGTGGAACACCCCCAGCAAAAAGCAAATACACATAGTATAAGATATGCCACACCAAAAAGGATAGTTGCAAGGAAAGACAATCAGGGGGCTGGAGTGAGGGTAACCAGGACTGCAACAGTGAATATACTCTAACATCTACTTTTATGTAAAGTGCACACAACTGTACTATGTTCTTCATGTTTCACTGTTGCAGTCATCACATTTGGGTTGATTCCCAAAGCTAAGTAAGGGTGGAGGTAGATTAAGAAGCATTAGGCCTGGCAATCAGGCCCTGTAAGACTGCTGTGGCAAATCCAGGTCTGGATTTAGAAAAGATAGGCAAGTGGTAATGCTTGGTGAAAGTGTGTATCGAGCTCCAGGTTGCAGCTTCCAGGATGTCCCTGGTAGGGACTCCTCTGAGAAATGCAGCAGAGGTGGAGGTAGCCCTAGTGGAATGTGTTCTTATCCCCTGTGGGGTAGGTTTTCCATGGTGCTTGTAGCAGAAATGGATGCAGTGTGCTATCCATTTAGATATGGTTTGCTTTGAAATGGCCTTCCCCTCTGCCCCTGCAGCAAAGCTGACTAGCAGCTGGCCAGATTTTCTGAAAGGCTTAGTCCTGTCCAAATAGAATCTAAGCTGTCTGTGCATGTCTAGAGAATGCAGTATCCTTTCCCCTTTATTTTGAGGATTAGGGAAAAAGGTAGGCAAATGAATGGACTAGTGTAAAGCCACACTAGACACCACATTGGGCATAAAAGATGGGTTAATCCTGAGGGAAACCCTGTCCGCATGGAAGATAATGAAGGATTCCACTGCCATAAGGGCCTGCAGTTCAGACACTCTTCTTGCTGAAGTGACGGCTAGAAGTAAAGCTGTTTTCCATGAGAGGAATTTCAACTCTGCTGTAGCAGCCGGTTCAAAGGGGGGAAATGTAAGTTTTTCCAATACAAAGTTAAAGTCCCAGGCTGGAGTGGGAGCTCTCCTGGGGGGGGGGGGTGTCTTAATTTTTTGGCCCCTCTAACGAACTGTTTTACCAGAGGATGAGAGAAGGAGGTGTGGCTCAGTATTATAATGAGCTGAGATGGCAGAGGCATGAATCTTAACTGAAGAGAAGGATAGGCCCTTGTGGAGCATGTCTGTTAAGTAATCTAGTATATGAAGTAAGCTGGGCACAGTTGTGGCTATCCCTTGAGACTGGCTCCACGAACAATGTCTTTTCCACTTTTCTGAATAGGATTTACTAGTACTAGGCCTTCTTGCTTCAAGAATGACATCCATCACTTGCTTACTGAGGGTTGCTAGAGGCAAGTTCAGGGGATTAGCCAGGCTGCAAGGTTCAGGGTCTGAAGCTGAGGGTGCAGAATTTGGCCCCACTGCTGGGACAGCAGGGAAGGGGGTCTGAGGCAGGTGCCATGGTTGTAGCACTGTCAGACTGTGCAAAAGAGGATACCAGTTCTGGCATGGCCAGTCTGGTATAATCAGGATTGTCCTTGGCTTGTCCTATTTGATCTTTAGTAGAACCTTTGAAAGGAGAGGCAAAGAGGAAAGGCATAGACTGAGAGGCTTTCCCAGGAAAAGGACAGGGCATCCAGCTTCCAAGCTTGGCTGTGGTGCGTTCTAGTGCAGTATTTGTTCAATTGATACTTCTGAGAGGAAGCATACAGGTCCACCTCTGGTGTCCCCCCATCTGTTCCCCAAAAGTTTGAATATTTTGGGTTCCAGTTTCCATTTGTGTGGGTCCATGAGATTTCTGTTCAAGTCTGCCAGTGAATTTAGTTTGCCTGGCAGGAATTGAGCTTGTAGGTGCACTTGGTTGCCCAAGGCTGTGTTCCACAGAGCCATTGCTAGTCTGCAGAGTGGGTAGCAATGTGTTCCCCCCCTGCTTGTTTATGTACCACATAATTGTGGTGTTGTCTGTCTTTACCAATAGTTGTCCTGGAAGAATAAGGCCTTTGAAAGCTGTCAGAGCATTCCGTACAGCTAACATTTCTTTTTGATTGATATGCAGGTGCATCTGCTTTGGGTACCATTTGCCCTGAATGCACTGACCTGCCATGTGAGCCCCATATGCATAGTCTGATGCATCTGTTGTTAGGGTTTGGGTTTGGGAGGCAGGGGGTAGAGTGAAAGAGAGTCCCTTGTTGTGGTTGTAGGCCTCTGCCCACTATAGTAACTCTGCCCTTAGATACGGAATGATAGGAATTATTGTTTCCAGGTCCAGAGAATGTTGACACCATAGACTTTTTAGATACCATTGACGTTTCCTCATATGCAGTCTTGCATATGGAATTAACAGAAAGGAAGAGGAAATGAACTCCAGAGCTTGCAGTATTTTCCTTGTTGATAGCTGGGTTTTGGTGGCCAGTAGGTTGAAGTAAGTTGTCAAATAAATTTGTTTCTCTGGAGTAAGGAATGCCATCTGGGAAGTTGTGTTCAAGCTTGCTCTCAGGAATATCTGTTGGCAGGGTACTAGGTGTGATTTCTTTTTGTTGATGGTGTATCCCAGTGAAGTTAGAAGTCTCTTTACAAATGCCAGATGCTGTAGTAGCAAGCCCTGACTTTCTGCCTGAATCAGGCAATCATCCAAATATGGGTAAATCTGAATACTTCTCTGCCTGCAAAAAGCAATGGCTGGAGCTAGGCACTTTGTGAATACCCTGGGTGCAGTAGATAAGCCAAAGGGAAGTGCAGAGAACTGATAGTGCATACAGCCTGCCCTGAAGCGAAGGTATTTCCTGCAAGATTCCCTTATGGGGATGTGCAGGTAAGCTTTTTTTTAAGTCTAGGGTTGCCAGCCAGGCATCCTTGGCTAGCATAGGAAGCAGCTGTTGGAGAGTTAGCATTTTGAATTTTGGAACCACCAGAAAGGTGTTGAGAATAGATAAATCCAGGATAGAACGCCAGGAGTTTTCTTTTCTGGGAACCAGGAACAGTCTTGAATAAAAACCTTGTCCCCTTTATTCTGCTGGGACAGGTTGAATAGCCTTGATGCTGAGGAGAGAAAGTACTTGCTTTTGGGCCTCCGCCCACTGGTTTGGGGGGAGGAGTGAGTGGAAGTGGAATCTGTATCTTAGGGAAACAATATTTAAAACCCATTTGTCTTGGGTAATGTAGTCCCAGTTTTTTGCATGCAGGGCGAGTTTTCCTCCTAAAGGTGCACGTACTTGAGCAAGGCTTGGGGGAGTTAAGGATAAGTCATTGTGCAAGTTTATCATAGGGGGTGGCTTACTACTCCCTGTTTTGGACGTGGGAGCACCCCACTGCTTAGATCTGTGCATAACCTGAGACTGAAGTCTTGAGGGTCTGCTGCCCCTGGGTTTGGACTGAGAAGGCCTGGAAGGGACTGGAAAAGACCAGTTCTTTGAAGGCCAATGCCTACTAAATCTAGGTGGCTGTACTTGTAAGATTTTGTTAATAGTTTGCATAGATTTAGCTTTCTCCTCCATCCTTTTGAGAACTACTTCTGCTTTATTGCCAAATAGGCGCACTTGGTTTAAGGGTGCATCCAGTAATTTTGCTTTGACATGATCTGGTAAGTTTTGTTCCTTAAGCCAAGCATGCCTTCTAAGAACAGACCCAGTGACAGCAGGCCTACAAGATGCTTCTAAAGCATCAAAACCACACTGCAAAGTGTGTTTACCAACTTGGACAGCCGAATGCATTAACTCTTGTAAATCTTTGTGTTTTGCACGGTCAAGAATCAACATAATTCTCTGTTTAATTAGCCCCATAATATGCTGCTGATACTCTGAAACTGGCAATTTAAAGCCCTAATGGCCAGAGTAGCAGAGGTGTATACCTTCTTACCCAATCTGTCTAAAGCCCTAGAATCCCTGTCAGAAGAGGTAGGATTCTTGGCAGTAGTAGCCTTAATGCCTTTTGGTCCTTGGGAAATGGTCTCTAGATCTGCAGTAGGATTCTTGAAAATAAATTTGTGAGAGTCAGGTACTCTATAGTACCTGTCAGGTTTCCTAGGAGCTGGAGGCAAAGTATCTGGGGTAAGGCTGGATTCCAAGAAAACATCATCTACAATCTCCAGAGCAGGAGGGATAGTTACAGGCCTGTGCTGAGGCAGGTTTAAAAATGTCCCGAGTCTCTTCTTGGACTGAGAATAGTCCTGGCTTTCCCAGCGGAAATGCTCCCTAAGGGTATGCAGGGTTTCACCAAAAGAAAAATCTTCTGGAGGGGAAGCAGATGGAATGGAATCCTCTGCATCAGAATCCTCATAGGTAGATAAGGGTATGTCCTAGTAGTCAGTAGGAACAGAGATATCAGATTCCTGATCAGAAGGAAAATCAGTTCTAGGTCTCTTTGAGGGGGAAGGCTGGTTTCCCCTAATTGAGGTAATAAGGTCTTCAGCCATTCTAATCATTTGTTTTTGAGGCCTGTGGTCCTGAGAATGTGCTTTGGTTGTCGGTTTCCTAGGCGTAGTGCGAACTTTAGTCCTGAGAAATGCAGTATTTTTGACTTGAAACAAAGTCGTCGATTTAATATGAAAATCGGTAGGCCTGAATGCACCCTCAGAAGCCGGTGCCTGCACAGTGGCTCCAGACCCATCCAAGGTAGAGACATCCACAGGTTCTATAGTCGAAGAAGCTTCTCGTGGCATACCGAACTCTGAATGGGTCTCAGTAGAGGCCTGCGAATCTGTAGAAACGGGTATCAGGGGCTGCAAAAGTGTCTCACTGAGTATTGACAGACTGGCGACTAGCTTAACGGTAGCATCGTCGGCAGTTTTGGACCATTGTGGTTTGATTTCATGGGACAATAACAAACTAGTCTCATGCCTCTTCCTTGACCCTAAAGCCCCAATCCAAACAGATGTCCTCCAAGGGTTAGTCCTTGGCCCTCCCTTTTAATATCTTTACAAATAACCTACACACTTCCTGTCCAAATTCCTCACTACTACAATACACAGATGACTCCATTATTATATTATATCTGATAACCTTTCCCAACTCCTTGCTCTTACTCAAGATTCCTTCATTTCAGTCGAAAAATGGATGAACAATAGTCAGCTACTACTCAATCCTTAAAAAAAAACTTCTAGTCTTCCACCCTAAATCACTACAGCAACACAAAAATATCTTCATAGTATTGTCTCTTAATAATACACTTATCTCTGTTGAACCACATACTAAACTTCTGGGTGTAACCATAGATGACCAGCTAAAGTTTAACATACATTTCGACAAGCAATCAAAAAAACCCACCAAAAACTTGGTCTCTTATACAGACATAACAAATACCTCAGTATTAATGCCAAATGTTCTCTAGCACAGATTTTCCTTCTCCCAATCTTACTTTATGCAACCCCTGTTCTCACCAATATTCAATCCAATTTATTAGCTAAACTTGAAACAACCTAGAACAAAATAGCCCGATTCGCTGCTAGCCTTCCCTATCTCTCTTACCACTGCATAACTTTAAAAAACCTACAATGGCTTGAGCTCCATAAAAAACTCCTCCTTCCCCAACTCCATCTCACACACACTATCTTAAACCAATCCTCCTGCTGTCCTGCCCTCCCAGACCTCATCACTCCCTACTCTCCTAAGCATAACCTACATAGCACAGACCTACAACTCTGACATATGCAAACCCAGTAAAAATATTGACAAATTTTTATACAACCACTCTGTCATCAATGCCAAACTTCCCCTTTCTCTAAGAACAGACGGAAACTTCCTTAACTTCAAAAAACTTCTAAAGGACTTATTTACTAATTCCTGGACCTGTCCTTGTCCCACTCGCACCTAAACTACTCCCTCTCCTCTTCCCCTCTCTGCTCTCACACTTTACCACAACTACTCATTTAAGGACTTTATGATATCGTTACCAATCTTGAATTTCTCTCTAATGGTAACTGTTGGACAGAATCCAACTTTTTATATTATATTTTATATACTTAATATGTACCACGGCTGTTTAAACCCTCAATATTACTCTTGTGTTCTGACATATGCATTTATAAATTGTATTCGGTTTCTCCTGTGTATATACACTTGTATGTTAAACAAATACAAAAACAAGAGATCGTACAATATTATCTGTGGAGCTCTTCTTCTCGGGTCTCTGCTGAAAAATGTCTCTGCAGCTCTATCGGACTAACCTGGTTAACCAATGTCAAATAAATAAATCAATTTTCACCCTTGGTGCCACTTCTGTGACTATAGCCTTGACAGGAGACATTTATTTGCAACTGTTCTTATCAACATGACTGAAAGGCAGGAGGTCTTTGCAAGACCTGTCCTGGGTATCTGAACTTGTACAGGCTTCCTCTCCATTCTCAAATCCCTTACCTCTAAGGCTAGGCAAGTGAAGGCATCTGGATTCCTTTCAGGCATATCCCAGTCTCAGGTATCAAGGACAAAGAAAAAAAATTATTCTTCGCCAACCCTCCTAGATGACCCCAAATTTGTGTAGATCCTTAAGAAGATATAGGGAGATTGCCATCAGATTCACAATCTCTTCATAAAGGTTTCTGCAAGAGGCTTTCCAGTCTTAATATCTTCCTGGTTGGCTCCTGCATTTGACAAGATGGTAGCAAGATATTGCCTTTACTGGTTTAAAATTGCATAAGAAAATCCTGATGTTGTGACGCCTGTCCTGAACAGGCCAGACAGAATCGTCTGGCTTCCCAAAGACTGGACCTGCTGGAAAAACTCTTAAGTCAAACTGCATTCTTACTGTACCAGCCCTTAAAAAAGGCACCTTCTTGAGAGTTTGCTGTCCATCCTTCAGTTAAGGAGCCCTAAGCCATGGACAAATTTGGGAAGCATATTTAATGTCTACCACATTTCATATTGTTGGCAGCAGGCTATCTGCAAAGTTAAGATTCCAGTGCAAGCTTGATGGCAAAATGTGCATGCCACTAACCAAGTAACTCAAATGAGGAAGAAGGGGTAACCAGTTGTGAAGTGATGGCATTTTGAACGTGGGCACCATCACAATTTGGTTCGAGAAGAAAAGGCCCAGAACTGGTCTCCAAGAATCTTCTTTCACTGGCATAGAAACATCCTCGATTAAAATTCTTGAAGAGGAGGAACAACTTCCATCACCCCCCCCCCCCCCGAGACAACATGTGCTGTAAGACAGGATGGATGAAATGAGGTTGGTCTGACAGATGAGGAGGAATCCCCTGGAAAGGTGGAAAGCCTCCCACTGACATCTGTAGGGTTGATGGATCATATTCAGAACCAATCGGATTGAAACAATCTGATACCAAAGAGAGAAATGGAGGTTCAGACTTTCTATGAGGATTAAGGGACTGCCAGGGAGGTAGGGGGGACAATGTCCCCTCATATAGTCATTCTGACTTATCAGATAGTCCTTTGTTGGGAGTTTGGAATCTCCATGCCACTACTTTTTAAAAGTTTGCTTACCGACATTTTTCTAGAATTGTTTATTTTGATTTTTGTTAATGTTACACAAGGCAGCAAAGATTCCTTTGGAAAACTTAATGAACGTAGGCTGAAAAATTTAAGATATTCCTTGAATCAGCTTTTGGCCCTCCTCACACTGTCTGATGACCTCAGCAGCAAAAGGTCCAAAAACTAACTCTCTATTCAAGGGAGAATTCAAAATGTCCTTCTTGACATGCTCTGGGAGGTTCTGACAATGTAGCTAGGCAAACCTCCTCAAAACAGTTCAAGAGGTGACAGCCCTAGACATGGCATCCACAGAGTCATAGGCACATTTCAAGCAATGAGTTGTAAGCTGAAAAGCAGAAGAAACCAAACTGCACAGAGCGTATTTCTCCTCACAGGAAGAAACAGATTCCAAAACATTCCTCATACTTTCACAATTAGCCAAAATAAACATCAGCACAAGAGCCTAACAACTATGAATTCTAAAGACCAAAGTTGCAGAACCATATGCTTTTTCCCCCAAAACTTATCAACGGCCTTTCCATCCTTGTCAGGAGAGAGATTAGTATTAACAAGACATTCAACAACAGTTAAGATTCAATAAGTCAAAAGCTACTGAATCAGATGTGGGGTTAGTGTTTAAAAAATTAAAAGCTTGAAGAACTTTATATCGTCAATCTGCATGTTAGGGTCAGCAAGCTATCACAGAAACTTCAGGCTATAACAAAAAGCATCCTCCAAGTCAGACAAAACTGTAGGAACAGGTGAAAGTTCTAGAAATTCCAGTTGTAACAAATCATAATATTTTCTGAGGGACTAAGAAACACAACTATTTTCCCACTGAAAAAAAATCATCCTGGAAGTGCCTCAGAGAAAGAGCATCCTTCACAGGGACTATGACACTGCAATCTCCTCAGAATCTGAATCAGAAATCGTAGGAGACTGACCAGAATGTGCCCCTCTGAATTCCACCACATGTTCAATCTCTTGAATCTCTTAAGGGAAACAGGAATACCTTTTTCTCTTACCAGAAACAGTCTTTAAAGAAGGGTGAACAGTCTGCAGTAAACCATGATAGAAGTCAAATAAATTACCCCTGTTCACAGTAATTGAAAGGAGAAGATATATGCTTAGTTTATCTTTCTCTTTGATTGGAATTTCTAAAGAAACAAAAACACAGAATTGTCAGGATAAACTTTCCTATTGAAAGGAACAGCATTCTGCCTAAGAAGAGAGACACTCTCCCTGTCCTTTCTCCCTCCTGACAAAGAGTTACTCTCCCTTGTATGCAAAGAACACTCCAAGATACAAAGAGGATATGTCTAACTTTGGTCTAATGTAGCTGGATCCAAAGGAAGAAGATGAGTGGTCCAAGAAAACAGCTCTGGTAACAGCAGAGTAACACACCTGCAGCTGAGGCAAACTACCAGCCTGCTGCCATGGAAAAGGCTGCTTAACTACATTGTTTCTTACTACCAGCCTGCTGCCATGGAAAAGGCTGCTTAACTACATTGTTTCTTACTACCAGCCTGCTGCCATGGAAAAGGCTGCTTAACTACATTGTTTCTTACTACCAGCCTGCTGCCATGGAAAAGGCTGCTTAACTACATTGTTTCTACTACCAGCCTGCCGCCATGAGGCCATTGTTTCTTACTACCAGCCTGCTGCCATGGAAAAGGCTGCTTAACTACATTGTTTCTTACTACCAGCCTGCTGCCATGGAAAAGGCTGCTTAACTACATTTTTCTTATGTCTGTAACAAGGTACAACAAATGAACTGGTATGCTGTTCCATGGTCATGTAAAAAAAAAGGGGGGGGGGTGCAGCAATAGTCGGTAAACCAGGTAAGATGTAAAAAAAAAAATTAACTTTTTCCCAGGAAAAATACAGTGGAAAATATTTTAAACACTTAACACAGCCCCAAAAAGTGACAGTTTCCCAAACAGAAAAGGAAGATTTAAACAATTTTTAACCACAAAAGTAAAAAAGTGAAGCTCCCACTTAAGATTACAAAAGTAAAATGACAGTCAACAAAAACACTTTTGCTAGCTTAAAAGTTATTATTTTAAAGGAAAAGTACTTTTCTGTGATGAAAAGTAAAGTGGAATGTTTTTCCCTAAAGGGAACTTATCTGTCTAGCATTGGGACAGCATTAGCCAACCACCAATCCCCAACCCTCAAAAGCCCATATAGGAGTGCTCTTTGAGGTAGAAGGAAAGCTCTGAAGGGCTTAGCACCAAAACCTGACTTTTACTCAGCTCAGCTCAAGCTGACTAAAGACTTGTGCACATAGAAGGTGACCTGAACTTTGGAAGCTGGCTGGCTATTGTATTCTATATAGGATATAACTCATATAGCTCGGGCTCCTGCAGCAGTGATCATAATGATGGACACTGCTGCAGCAGTGATCATAATGATGAGCATCTACCAGAGACTTGCTCACCAACATATGCTGGTTTTAATGTAGCAATAAGGAACAAGTCATCTAGATAAGAAACTACCGTGGCTTGCTATAAACACACATGAAATGCAACCACAGAGGTTCATCTGGTGAACACCCTGGGGCACAACCGAGAACAAACTGGTGTTCTAGCACTGGTAAGGACTGGCTCAGACTATGAAAAATAGGTACCTCCTGGATTGCCAGTCAAATGTTATGTCACTGTAAGTATTCTAGAAGTCTAAAGAGGACATCCAAACTCCTACAAGACTGGTAGAGTCTGGCTGCACTGACACTATACAAATATTGCACTTCCAACTTTGCATCTTTTTTTATGATCAAGTGGGATGTTGAAGGGAAGGGGAAAGCACTGCAGCTGAAAGAAAGAGAAATATGTAATTCCTGGTTATTGGAGTCTTCTCCCACCTGTCTTTGGTGTCATATCTTCTTACTCTAACAGGTAAAGGAACTAGTGACTCCTGCCTCCAAGGGGAACAACCAGGCAAATTTTTAGGGCTGTGACTGCTCTCCCACAGCATAGCAGCTGTCCAGTAATGACAGAGAACCTCAGTCACAACTGCTGAGACTTCTCTGGAAAAGAAAAAAAAATAGCCCAGTAACCCTGACCTCCAAGTTCTGCTAACAGTGTTGTCTACACAAAAAACACAACTGATGTAGACTCTTTCTGATTCATGGAGAAGAAATGTTGCAAAAAAGAAAACCTATCTGCTACCAAGGTTTCCCATTCCTCCATTTTCTCCATACTAGATCATGGGTCTGATGCCAAAAATCTCTGGACTCTGAAATGGTACACACATAAAAGATCGCTTTTACTTGAAAAAGTCACCCATAATATATGGTCAGCCATAATGGAAACTGTAGCAAACTGTGACTTAAGGTGGTCTTTAACTGGTTCATTCGGCAAATGATGCATGGTGTGGCTCGCTTTGTCAGAAATTACTGTGAAAAGTCTAAAACATGGCTCACATAAGACAGTAGTCTCAAAAAGATTTCCCAAGGCTCTTTATTTGACAACCAAACTGCAGGGCTATGAAGATAGTGAGCATATTTAGACCTACTGCTGCAATTCCATGTCAGATGTGGAAGCCTCAAACCAGAAACTCCGGTCCCTAGGAGACACAATACCTTCTCTGTAACCCCAGGTATACGGGTCAATGTATCATGTAAAGATCAAGCAGTGTTGGTAGCAGTTGTTACTATGTCAGCAACTGCATGGACCATGCAAAAAATCTGCTGAGAGGACCTGAAGATGAACCAGGGGTCTGAAAGCTGCCCCCTTTTGCCCCATCATCACCAGTATTTTCCCAAAATTTAGGGTCCTCTAGAGGGATGCTGGCGAATTGGCAGCCTCCTCATTACCCATATCAGGTACAGAAGAATGCATAGTGAAAGACAAGGTACTTCCTCTTCCATTTGGCCATCCTGTACTTACTACAGGGTGAATCAAAGAAGAAGAAGACCTCTTGGAGTTGAAGCAGTAAAATGGACTCCATAAAGGACCCGTATCCTGCTGTCGTACCTGGAAGTTTGGTTGGGAGGCAGATCAACAGAAACTACTGGGTCAAGGGATGAGACAAGGCCCAAAGCAGAATGAGCAAGAGAAGAACAACAGACAAATTCTGATGGTTTGAGGGTGACACAAAAATCAAAACAGGTACTGAAGTTGAAGAACCCAAAGCTTTCTCGCAAGCTACTAAGAACATAGACGCTGATGTTGAAACAGTCAACATTAACATTCTCACTAGTGCCGCAACACCAATTAAACAGGCGGAAAAACACAGCTGATGTCAAAACAATTAGCTCTAGCAACATTTACAGTACTGCTGATGTTTATGCCTCTACTGACGCAGCTATCTTGTCCATTAAAAAATAAATTATAGAAACCAAAATCAATAAGAGAGGAACCATTGGCATTGGAAGCACTCAGGTCGATACTGGACTTAAAGGTGTCTTTGCTTAAAAAAAAAAAAAAAAAAAAAAAAGGAATGCCAACAAAGAGGTGCTCAGGGGCAAGGAGTCTAATGGTGCATATGGCAAAGGAGGACTAGGTTTGAGCTAGTTATTTGGAGGAACACAAAACCCAGCAAATGTTCTGCTGTGCCAAAACCACAGCCTCCTCCAATTTCCAGCAATCAGAGAAGTGGGGGCAGTGTAAGTGGACTCTGTGCTAAAGACTCATCAACTTAACTGGTGACACAGCCTACTGAAGGTATATCATATGAAATGGCAAGAGGCACAGAAGGAGCTGGGGAGCAGCTACTACTAGCAGAATCTAGAGGTTCCACAGCCCATCAGTCTGCCTCAGACCCTGCAGAAGAACATCAGCATCTCGTAGCCTATCTTTTAGTAGGTTCATAAGTGTACACTAGACTAATGGCCACAGGGGCCTTTGTAAGCTTAGCCATGCATTCCAAATGCATCAAACAAGGTTTGGCACCCTGATATTATTTTAAAGGGTAAATGTAGGTTAAGGCTTGGGTGGTGAAACATCTACAGGCTGCATCTGTACATAAGGAACACAGGTATCAGATGAGGGGTGAATTTCCAACTCCCCTACAACAGGGTCCAGGTTACTCAAGCTGGTTTAGGGAAGAACTCTGCTTCTTGTGGATTGGAAGCCTGTTCAATAGATGGGCAAGTCTTTAAGACTAATACCTGTTCCTCCTACATGTCCTATTTATGTCATAGGTAAGGTTTTAAGTCCTTAGATAGGATAATGCTGATGTTATTTGTTTTGAGGATATGCAGATGGTGGGTTCAAAGGATGCCTGGTATACCAGGCATAGACTGCCCCTCAACAGTCTGCAGCAGGCAGAGTAGGTGGCTACAGCACTGAGGTGATCCATGTAGTATATATTAATGCACTGTATTCTTTTTGTAAGGAACCTCTGTGCATGACATAGTTGTTGCATGTGCCTGGTCATTACACACCAAAGGGGGGGGGGTGTATTCGATGATGGGTCTGATGAAACCAAATACAGTAGAATGATGAGTCCCTTGAACTTTTGCTATACCCTTGCTCATAAATTGCACAACATAAAATGATTTCCTTACCGCCATAGACATATGATGGTCACATGCCACAGTTTCAGTCTACATATGTCCCCAAATCCCTTTCAACTTGGTCTACTCCTGGGGGTGTGCTATCATTGAAGTAGTTTCCTGGGGTAGCAGACTTCCCAAAAGATACTATTATGCATTTCTTGGAAGGCATTAGTGTCTTGATGGAATTCTATTACTGCACCAAATTTGCAAAGTCTAGAGGTTCTTGGCATTGGCCTTGACTTCAGAGAAGATGATGCCAAAAAGAAGCAGACTCAGCACAAAGCCCTGAGGGACTCTTCTAGTTGGTCCTATGTGACAGGCAGCTGGCTATTCAGCACATGACACAGGGGTTTATACACAATACCAGGAGTTTGTTTGCAATGCCCGAGTGGGGTATTGTATCAAATGCCTTGGCCAAGTCAAGGTAGGCAATATGCACTGTTTTGCCCTCGTCCATTGCTTTGGTGACTTTTTTGAAGGCATCCACCAGACTGAGTAGGCATAAGTTGCTCTTGCCGAAACCAAACATGGATGAATCCAGTATCTGAAGGTTAAATGCATCACTATTAACCATTTCCATGATAATTCTTTCTGTGGCTTTGCATTTGACACTAGTCAGACTTAATGGTCTGTAATTACTGGCGTCTGTAAATGGCCCACCTTTGTGCAGAGGGATAATTGCTGCAGTTCTCAATTCACGTGGCACAATGTCTGCATGGAGGCTATGGTTACACAGTAACCCCAGTGGTTCTGAAAGGTCATATTTCATGCTACTTAGTAGGCATCCTGGGATATCATCAACAATCATTGATTCAGTGCTCTTGGCCTTTAACAGTACATTGAGGATCTGCTCCCTAGAAATAGTTGGAGGAAGAGGTTATATATGATAGTACTTCTTGAGGGGGTTGTAAATTTGGAGCTGAATTTATCAGTCAGTAAATTTGCTATATCGTTTGGCTCAGTGTAGGTGGCTCTACTTACAATTAGTTCTGCACATTATCATGTACAGACTTTGAGGTTGTGGACACAGGTAAAGAAAATCTTATGGTTGTCCTTTGCCTGGGAGGCTATTTTCTATCTCAAGTTTGGTTTTAGTAAACTTGATCTGCCCTCTAAGTTGTTTGTTTATATTAATGAGAGAGCTTTTTGTCCTGGTGGGTGTTGTGCTTCCTAATTTTTGCCATAACTTCCTTCCTTTTGCTGTGCAACCTACTAATGCTGGGAATTCCACCATGGTGGCTTGTTTTTTTAGTTCATTCTGAGCTTATTCTTGGTAAGCACAGCTGCCTCAATACATCTATTAACACGACTGTACAGGGTCGTTATGGAAAATTATGCATAACAGCTGTTTTCTCAGGGCTTGGGGGGCTTGAAATATTGCCAGGTTCTCACTTTGCCTTAGAATAGTTCCTAAATGCTCCAAGGTCAGCTGAGGTCACATGTTTATTTTTATTTCAAAAGGAGACAGTTTTACGGTCAGACCATACCAGAGAGGACATTACACTGGAGGGGTGCAGCTTCTTCCCATGTTAATGAGGACCAGATCCTGTGTGCTTGCACCCCTAGTGGGCATATGAGATAGCTGGTCCAGGGTTTTTGTGTTTACAAAGTTGAGAAATCTCTAGGCCTGAAAGTTTGGGATTATGCAGGAGTGCCAGTTTAAAGCTGCGTAATTAAAGTCGCAAATGACTATAGTATTGGGTTGAATGGTGAGAGTCTCTTGTATGTTTAGGTATAATAATTCTGAAATCTTACGGTTGTAATCCTCACTTAAACAGAAGGCACACCAAGCATGCTTGTCTTGTAGCAGAATTTATTCCCTAATAAGGGCAACTATGTAAACCATGTTCTATGATTGAAGATAAGGCAACAACCTAAGATACACAGAAACCAAGAACACTCAAAAATATCACAAGAATAGAGGCAAGAATCAATTTAAACAATAATGAAGCCAAGCTCTGCCAAGAAATGCATTTCTGATAGTGTACAGCAAAAATCACTTGGTCAAAAAACACAAGTCAAGATAACTGCAAAGGGTCTACTTCAAATGACTGAAGTTGCAGAACATTGAACCGCACATCATCGAGGACATGATCGATGTTCTACATCAAACATTAACGATGAGCAAAATAAAAAAAAATAAAAAGTCTTCTTGTAAGTTTTTGCAGGGGGGAATCCCCCCTGCACCACTCATATCTCCTGCTACTTAAATGTACCAACTCCAAGATCGCGTTAAAGTGAAGGGGACAGTAAATTTCCTGTTCCATGCTATACGGTACTGTATGGTACCATTCTCTTCACTGTAGTGCGATGTCGGTGTTGGTATATTTAAGTAGCAGGGGGTGTGGGGGTGCAGGGGGTTGCCCCTCTGCAAAAACATGAAAGATGTTTCCACGTTTTAGTTTTTTTTTTGGAGTTCGATATTGCAGAACTTTAGTCCTCTGGTCCTTGATGATCAGAGGTTCAATGTTCTGCAATTTCGATACTCTGAAGGGGACCCACTGCAAAATATGACCACAAATAATTGATTTCCTTTGAAGGGTGCTCTCACACATGCAGCCTGTCCTTCAGATAAGGCATTAAACTAAGGTTCAATCTGCCAAAGTTTGTGGTAGCTCAGTGGGATGTAAAATATCTCATGGCATTTACCAAAAAGAAATAGGAGAATTTCACTGGTGTTCAGGCCAAACTTCCCATACTCAGTGCGAATACCACCTCTGGTATTTCCATGAGAACAACCCTCTGGTCTAGTGGGACTAACCTGGTCAATAAAGTATAATTAGTTACACACATTTAAGAAGTTTTGAACCAAAAAGTTGAAGCGAAAGAATAAAAAAAAAAAAAAGATTTTTTTTTCTTATTTAAGGAGATTATGTCCAAAAAGAGGGAAGATGAGAAAATGATAGTCTGACAGGGAAAAAAAAAACTCAAAACTTCACTAGAAGTAACTATGATGTCCCTCCCCTGGGCCAGTAATCAAGGAGCCTGAATCCTCACCACTGACACCAGTGAAGGAAGTTCAGTTGGAACAAACATGACACGGTATTTCCAGATGCAGCTCTCTGCACCAAGCACAAGTTCCCTCAAGAGCATACAGGGTGCACACTCAGTCCAGGGCCTGGCTTTCTCTCTCCCTTCCCAGGCTCCCAGTAAGAAGCCACACTGACAAAGCTGTAGAGTTGAGACCTCAGCTGAGTCTCCAAAACAAGTCCTCCAACACTCTCTCTCTGTGAAAACATTTTCTGTGTCCCGACTCCAAGCAGCTGACACACACACTCTGAGATTTGATTTTCACACACACACACACACACACACACACACACAAAAGGCTGACACAGATTTACTAGCTATGCCACCTCTGCCCAGACTACAAGGTAGTCACTGTCACCAGACACTCCAACGCCAGCTACTCTAATGCTCTTACAAGGGTACCCAATTATACAGAGTGAAATTAATATGTATACAAATGGTAGTGTTTGGCCAATGCAGCAATGCTTTCAGGAGCAGCCACAGTGTCACCAAACAAATATAAGTACTCTCAAAGCCTAAAATATTCTCTAAAGGGTCAGCCACAATGAAGAGTTTAAATATATTTAATAATAAATAATAAACTAACATGAAAATATTGAATATCTATTTACAATAAATACCAGAGTTTCAGTCACAGGACATATTAAAATAACACAGATGGATAGATTCCCAAAGATACAGAAAAACAGAACTTAACTACTCTCACTATGTTTTTCTGACGGATCTAAATAATTACTATTCCCTGGTTACTTCCTAAAGCAATGCAAGATGGAGTGGGTGAGGGATCCTTCTTTGTCAGGATACAAAAACATACTGCCTTTAAACTTCTGTCTCATCTACAATTAAAACATCATTTTAGTCCTGGATTACAGAATGACATCATACACATCTGGTCATCTGACTTCTGGTTCCCACACCACCCCCTTTACTAACAACTGAACCAGAATCTAGCACATATGTGTCAACAATACACACACATGTATAGCTTTGCTAAGATCTGTTGTGGCTTCTGGAAGTCATAAAATAATTTCAGTCTTCCACCATTACAGAGTAAGAATTAGTTCACTGCTATAGACAAAAGACAATACAGAAGGCTTGCTAGTACAGACTTTTCATCTCTGGCTGCATTGAGACCTGTGAGATACATTTTTATGGCTTATAGCAAGTAATTTAATTACAAACTATTTTTCAAAGTTAGCTGGACTGAGATTAACCTCTTCTCTTCCAGTATCCTCTGTTACAATGTATTCATTTCAATAGTTACCATACATACAGGTGTACTTCCTTTCCTGTCCAGCAGGACCCACTGTTGGTACATTTTTTTTTTAAACACAAGTAACTTTTCAAATACATTTTCAACACAAGCATCTGTACAAATCATTCTGATATACAAATGACATACAATTCTGTACAAAACTCCAGTTAGCTATGCTGGCATATGTTACACATCCAATACCCTACTTCAGATGGCAATACCTCACATCGTCATAGTAACTATTTAGGAAAGTGGAAAAGGACTTGAATACCCGCAACACTTTATCTCATAAGCTAAAACTTCTAAAAGCAAAGAAGAAAATAATTCAGCAGACTCAGTACTTTAAGGAGATGAACAGAGCTGATGAGTGTCACTGAAGGTCTACAGAGGGAAAGCAGTACAGGATGGGAGAGATGTCTGGAACAGTTCGGAACGCTGCACAGTTCTACTGCCTGCAGCCTCAGTGCTAGATATTAGAGAGAATGGACACATTCTTATAAGATCTACTATTCAAATCTTAAACTGTGACTAAGATTTCTTTTTTACATTATAGCTTCAATGATTATGCACCCAACACAGATATGCTTATTTGCTTTAAATGTCATATATACAGCTTCATAATCTCCAGTATTAATATATACACAGACTGCACATGTCGTATGCCTCTAACAATACCTACATATCAGGCTACACATATGCCATATCCTTGTCCAGATCCTGAGCAAACTGGTCAAAATTTCTGAAATATGTTGGTATATATATCATAAATATCAATATCAGCAAAACTTTGACACAAATTATACAAGTATTAATGCTAACAACCACTGGACTTGCATACATGTCTATGAAGGTACAACATATGCCCCTTCATGGACTCTTGCATGCATGGCTATGTACAGACTGTAAACCATCTATGCAAGAAACAAACAATACATGCACACATAAAACATATATATATATATATATATATATACACACACACATATATATATATATATATATATACATACACATACTTACTTAAACACAAACACAGTCACTCCTACTTATAAATCATCAAATTTCTACATATCATCACCCGCTCCTCAAATGACCCACAAACACATGGCCTAACAAAACTGATCCTCCATTCATAGCACTAATCTCTCCTACTCAGTCAAATTGCAGCCTCGATTAAATTACCCAGCTCCACCCAAAAGTAAGTTTCATGTTAAAGGACTTCTTGCTAACTGTAAAATTACATCAATTCATAATGCTTTTCTATACCTCCTGACTTGTAGAGACATACACCCAAACCCTAGGCCAATCTTTCACATCTCTAACACACAACACAATTCACATCCTAAGGTTTTAAAATATGCCACTTAAATGTAAAAAGCATATGTAGCAAAACCAAACACCTACAATGCTTTAACTAATTGATTATTATGAACCTGGCATATTAACACTAACAGAATCCTGTCTAGAGCCTACAATTCCTGACAACCACATACTACCACCAGGCTACAGAATGCTCAGAATAGATTGGCCAACAAAAAGAGCAAAGGCTATCATAACAGTTTACTCCAAAAACTTGGAAGTTGCTTCATTTGTTAAACTATTCCACTTCAGCAACACAGTGTTTCAAATATCACTATTAAAACCACCACATCCCTCCTAATCGGATTAAAAAAATAAATAAATAAATACAAACAGATATTCTAAAATACATCCTTTCCTGGACAACATCAACAATAAAAGCCAGCATAATAATCTAAAGCGGATAATGTTGATATCCCCTAAAACTATTTATGCAGTACATACCGTCACCTTTCTCCTTAATAATCTATTTGGCCAGACAAAACCAAAATTAATAAAACCACTGAAAGGTACATCATCCTAGATGGGTTTACTAGCCACAAGCAACAAAAATATGCAAAATGTAGGCATATTTCCAGACTATCAGTTACCATCAGCCAACCTGATTAATATGGGGCAAATGTTAAATTACCTTCAGCTAGAATAAGATCGGGAAAAAAAACTTCTCTGTCACTACTTTCAATGCTTTGCTATAAAAATGTAACTGGAATTTACTAAAAAATACCTCACCCTAAACGAAAGTCAGCTACTTCAGCCAAAACTTTTTGGGTATCCTTGGACCCACTTATGCAAAACAAAAATTAAAACTTCCCCAACCCCTTGGCTTGCAAAACAGACTTAAAATTATGATCCAGTGGGATAAAGCCTGGAAAACCAACAAACTCCCAACAGCACTCCAAAATTACACATACTTTGAAACAAAGTGAAGGCTCCCAATACAAACACTGAGGGAAAATTAATACCATAAACTACAATCCCTTGGTTGATACTTTTGGAAAATATCAAAAAATGAATAAATCCATACAAAAAACCCCACAATAAATCCCCATATCTAGCAAGACAACTTACAGTATCACCTGCAAAATGAATTTTTAATTCATTCAAAGTGCCACCTCCCTACTACACCAACAAAACACTGAAATTACCAATATCAGTCTCAAAACAATTCAGGGTAATTTCAGTATATACATCCTGGGACTACAGACATTATCGCTTTATTGTGGTTTAGATTCTTTGTTTATTGCCTTACTCCATTTTGTATATTGAGGTTTATTTACTTTACATTAAGTTTACTTGTACTCTGCTTTTAATTGCGTCTTTAAACTAGGGAAGAGACCACAGCTGTGTCTCTTGCGAGTCGCACATAAATCAAAATTTACCCCTACCACTGTTGTGTTTTTAAACACAGCTGTCTTTCTAGTTGTGTGCCCCTTATGTTAATTTGGTCACATATTTCCTTCCCTATTCTCTTTCATTTGCTATAGTAGGTAAGCACAAAATAATCATTTAAAATTATAATTTTGTGAAATCACTCACAGAAACACAATACAAGCATATTAATAGCTGCATAGAGGCAGTTGTACCCACCAAGAATTACAGAACTAACCCAAAAAACAACCTACCCTGGTGGAATCACATCATCAACAGGCTGCATAACAAAAGGAAGAAAATCATGGCAAAAATTAGGTGAAGCACCCATCAAGATAAAAGCAATCTCAAACTAAACGGGACAAATGAAGTCTACCTAAGCCAAATTTGAGGTAAATGAGGCCTCCAAAGCCAAGGACAACCACAAGGCACTATTTAGCTATCTCTGCAACCTCAAAGGCAATACAAAATTGTGTGCAGAGTTAACTGTCAATGGAGCCACCTATACTGAGCCAGAAGATATAGCAAACTTATTGGCCCACAAATTCAGTTCCAGCTTTATCCCTCTCTCCTTCTTAACCTTCCCTCAGGATACCATCAAATACAACTCCCCCTATTATCACTATGAACAGATCCTTAATGCTCTATCTAAGGCCATGAACACTGCATCAGTGGGCCCAGACAATATCCCAGGATGCCTTCTAAACAGCATGAAACATAACCTATCAGGCCCTCAGGAATTGCTTTTTAACTGTAACCTCCAAACAGACTTCATGCCTCACAAATGGAAAACAGCAATAGTCATTCATCTGCACAGAGGCAGGCTACCTATAGACCCTGGAACTACAGACCCATAAGTCTCACTACTCTCATATGCAAAGCCATGGAAAGAAATTCTCATGGAAATGATCAATAATGATATAGTAAACCTCCAGACACTGGACCCAACCTATTAAGGTTTCTTCAAGGGCAGGTCATGCTTACTCAACCTTATGGACTTCTTTGAGCAATGGATGAGGCAAAACGGTTCACATACCTACAGCCTACTCAACCTGGTGGACTTCTTTAAGCAATGGATGAGGCCAAAATGGTTCACACACCTACTGGGCATTGTTGACAAACTCAGGAGATTAGGTCACCCGATGGCTAGCCAGATGGCTCACAGACAGGACCTAGGAAGTTAGGGAGTCCACCTCGACAAAGAAGCCAGTCATAAGCGGAGTCCCTCAGGGACCAGTCATGGGACGGCTCCTTTTTGGCATTAACTTCTCTGAGGTCAAGGCCAATATCAATAGCTTCTGGCTGACTAAATTTGCAGATGACTGGAAAATTAGGAGGAGTCATAGAATCACCCACCAACACAAATGTTCTCCAGAAAGGGCTGACACAGACAAATAACTGGTGTCACAGCCACGGACAAAAACCAAATGTCAAGAAATGCATAATAGTATCCTTCAGGAAGTCATCCACCCCAGTGACTACCATACTGACAATACACCACAAACAACTGACCCAGTAGTCAGGGACTTTGAGACACACAACAGTAATCTAGCCTTTGACCATCATGTGCCTAAAGTAGTGAATAAATCATTCGATGCTGTGCAACGTATAAACCAAGGTATGGCATCTATGTTCAAGGAGGCCATTGTTCCACTGTATTCAACATTCATCAGACCTGTCATTGAATACAATGCCCCCTTTGGTATGTACCTAACCAGGAGCATCCAACAACTGGAACATCCATAGAGGTTCCTCACTAAAAGAATACAGGGCGTAGGTATTATATCCTATGAAGACAGCCTCAAGGTGCTAGCCCTGTATTCTGGCTCCTACAGGTGGGGAGATCTATGCCTGGCATACAAGGCATTGGCAGGCCCCACCCTGATGGACTACTGCATATCCACAAAACAACCACCACCAAAATTACCCATTCCAAAGACTTAAACCTTGCTTGTGATATAAATAGAACCTGCTGGAGAGACAGTATGTATCCCAGAGACCACCCCCTTCTCTGCAACAGGCTCCCCATCCATGTGAAGCAGAGTTTCTCAATAACCCAATTCAAGTGTAACTTGGACAGATGGATGAGGAAAAGGAAATTCATCCTTGGTTTGGCATCTATGTCTCTAATGGACACAGGCAGGCTGTAAATTGTTAATCTCCCAGGACCCTGCTTATAAATGTTTCATCTCCCAAGCCTCTGCTTATACTTATCCAGGGTACCAGAACTTGTCAGACATTTGGGTTGCATGGCTAAGCTTAAAAAGGTCCTTGTGGTCATTAGCATAGCATACAACTGTGAACCTATTTAGCTTCAGATCATCTCCCTTTTCAAATATCTTACAGCTACCACCAAAGGCACATTTCTGTAAGAGAAGATTATGAAACACAAATTTGTAAGCAAAAATATAACCCTATCAACAAAAGGATGAAAGACCACAACATTACAAACTTTAGATCTAGCAATAACCTACTGTAACCAACACAGCATGGCTTTTGTCCAGGGCACAACACAGACACAAGCACCATTATCTTTTTAAATCACCATACATATGCAACTAAACTAACATGCCACTGACTACCTCAGGTTTCTTAGATCTGTCAAAAATGTGTGACACTGTCTACCATGGACTACTTCTCAGAAGACTCACCTAACTAGACATTGCCAACGCAAAAAATAATTTGCTCAAGAGCTGGCTCTCAGATAGATCCCAGTTAGTTAAATGGAATGTTACCTACTCAGTTTTTCTTGCTGTTACTGTAGAATCCCTCAATGGTCCATCTTCAGTCCCCTATAATCAACAATTTCTCAGCAGCATGAACAACATAGTCAAAACATGGATCCATTACACAATATGCCAACGATTCCTCCCTGATCAGCTCAGCCAACTTCCCTGCTCAACTCCAAACAAAAGTACACATCACCTTTGACAAATCAGAAGAAAGGCTCAGAAATTCACAACTAATACTAAATACCACAGAATTCAAGAATAATGCTCTCTGTTACCAACGCTTCTCACAAAAACATACCAGAAATAAACACAACATAAACATTATCTTCAAACAAATTAATAAAACTAGGCTACTGGAATAATCCCAGACCATCAACTTAGGTTTGATCATCAAACGGATTATGCAGTGGCCAAAACAATCCAAAAATTTGTCATACCATATACAATTAAACCTTACCTAACACCTCGGGGACAATTACAGCACAAGCAATCTACTCCAAAGACTACTTTACACTGCTCCAATTTTAACAAATCTTCACTAATCTCTTCTCATTAAATCTAATACAGGTTACAATAAAATTGTAAAATTTGCTACCAACCTACCTAACAAAGCACATCACTATACAGCCTACAGCAAATACATTGGACAGAGTTACATGACCCACGAAGCAACACACAACTGAAAATAGCACACATTGTCATACAGAAAAACAAGCAAATGCCTAAGAGACAGTACTATCACCACAAAACATTCCCAGAAGAGACTTCATATCTCAGGATCTAAAGCAAATCTCTAACGCTAAATCAATAATCATGAAGACTCAGTATGTGCTGTTTATGCAACAAGAGTTATGGAACTCCAATGACAGCCCTCCCTGAACTCTCTGACTACAGCATAAAGGTCTTCCAACAAAAATTAAAAACAAAAATGACACAATGATGACAACACCCTGCTACTTCTTTAGAAGTTGAATTGAATCCCAGAATATCCTACTCTGCCCTTAAGGAATAAATCAAAACCTGGACTACCCTCCTCTAAAATATCCACTGCCTCTGTAATCCTACTAGAGGTATTCATGAAGAATAAAACCAAAATCTTGACTACCCTCCTTTAAAATAGCCACTGACTTTATAACCTAAATACCTACAAATACTTAAGTAATGTTTCGGCTGACAGGAACCTAATATACTGACTTGTTTCAAGTCAACCAGCAGATGTGTAGCCATGTAAGGAGGACATCAATAATGCCCTACCATTCTGGATGAATGCATACATCATAAAACCCACTAAAGTAATTGTGACTATACACACTAACAGAGAAAGTGCAGTTAGGTTAGTGAGAGTACCAGTAGACGTTTATATTCTGCATAGGACAGAATAAACTGCCAGTTTCTAAAGCTTCACGGCACCTTCCATACACAAACCATCATTCAATTCAAACTGAGCTGACTAAAAAGACATGTTTTAGAGTGCAAAGCCTGTTAGAGCTTTAATGCCAATACAGAAAGGGAGGCTGAGCCCTGAAAGAACAATGCTAGAAACAACAAATAAATAAAATGTCCACAGCATCGCATAAACAACACACCAAAAAGCAAGGGGGATGAACGGAGTGAGTGGCTACAGCAGCGATAATCATTTGAACATCTAGTGATACGGGAAGTTTACTTATACAACTGTATTAAGTTCACTATACCAATTACCGCTGCGGGAGCCCTAACTATAGGAGTAGACAACCTTAGCTTATGACACTTGGGAGGTGGATGGGGAAGGGTACAAGAGCTCCTGGAGAATGGTCCTAGCAAAGCCTAACGTACCCATAGAGGAGGGTTCAAGCTTATACTGCTTTGTACAAATATGTACAAAGGACTAAGTTACAACTTCATGAATACCTCTAGAATATAACCCTTTCCAAAAAGCCATAGATGAAGCCAAGGCCCTGGTTGAGTGGGCCATGACCCTGCCTGAAGTAGTTTATTGTGGTGAGTACAACAAAAGGTAATAGCCTTAGATGGCCATTTGGACATAGTCTTTTTGACACAGGCTGTCCACTCTTCATTTCTTCTGAAAGTAACAATTAATCCAAAGATTTGATTCTGTCAAGATAGTACAAAACTTGGCTATGGGCATCCAAGGTATGTAGGATCCTTTCTCGCCTTATTTTAGATTTAGGAAAGAAAATTGGAGATGGACAGTTTGGCTTAAAGAAAACTCGGATACCACTTTAGGCATAAAAAAAAGATTTGCTGTCAAAGAAACCCTATTTCTGTAAAAAATCAGGTAGGGATGACTCACCATAAGGGCTTGCAACTCAGATACCTGTTCTTGCAGAGGTCAAAGCAATCAGTAAAATTGTTTTCCATATTAACTACCTCAGGCCAGCCAGGTTTGCTGGTTCAAATGAAGCAAGTGTTAGCTTTTCTATCACAAAATTAAGATCCCAAGGAGAGGCCACAAGTTTTCTTCCAGGTCTGTTACTCAAAACCCCTTTCAAAAATATTTTAACACCAGAATGCATTGGAAGAGGAGAATCCATGGGCATATATACTGAAATGGCCAATACATGAACTTTGACGCAGGACTAAGAAAGACCATAGGATAGTAACTCACACAAACATCAGAAAACAACTAGCCCTGAATGGGTGTGGTTATTGTTGTTGGCACCAACTAGAATACCTTTTCCATTTACTAAAATATAATTTTCTATTAGTAGGCTTTCTTGTCTCTGTTAGTACATGCATTTTTTTCACATTTTCACATCTGGTGTAAACATTCCAAGTAGCATGGGGCTTCTTGCTGGATTCAAACTTTATATCCTTCTTCCTGTTCTTTTAAAATCATTTAATTTAACCAGTGTGCTGCAGTGATACCCAAACAAGGAGCCTAGCCCAAATTCCCAATTGCACCAAAGCACTGTCTAGTTAACTCATCAACACCTATGCAGTGTGGAATGTTGCACCTTACACACATCCTTGCATTCCAGAGCATTTCATGAAAAATCAACTTAAAAAGCTTAAGATAATCAAGGCTTTTCTAGTGCAGGACATCCTGGATTAACAATCTTAGTGTCATTGTATTAATAAATACTTCCTCCTTCTAATCCTGCCAATCACAAGCTAGTAAGTCACCAAGTTAAAAAGTCAAACCAAATGAAGGGCTGGACACCATAAAGAGTTATGGGTGTTAACAGTAAGTATACAAAAAGGCGCTACAGTGACTTGCTCAAGGTCACACATGAGGTTAATGAAGGTGGGAAAGATTCAAACCCTGCACCCTTGACACAGGAAGCAGCTCATTAACAAGTCACAGCTTTAGTCATCTGCACTAATTCCCAGACAAACTAGATATTTTAAAGAACAAGCAGAAGCCTCAATAAACAGGTGCCCAAAGGGAATTATGATCCTATCATTCAGTCAAATGAAACTGATTGAGGTCGGAGTGTATCAAACATCCCTGATCTTGTGTGAGTAGGCACAGTCTGTGAGGAAGCTTGTGATAATTGCCCCTGGCCATTTCCTAAAGGAGAGAGAACCACTGTTGCCTGGGCCAAAAACGGAGTCACAACTATGATATTGGAGAATTCCTTCTGAATCTTCAAAAGTTTCCTGGATACCAGCGCAAAGGGTGGAATAGCATACAGGAACATTCCTGTTCATGGAAAAGAAAAAAATGAATCTGCCTTCCAGGTCTTTTTGCAAGGAGTCCTGCAGCAAAATCTCTGCAGCTGATTGTTCAGAGGAGGCAAACAGGTCTACCTGAAGAACTCCCCACAGAAGGATCAAATCTTGGAAGACCCCCAATCTACTTTACATATGTGAGAAAAGCTAAGCAGGACAAGGGCAGACCCTGACACACAATCTTGCTCTGACAGAATGCAGAATACCTGTAAAGTGAGATTTTGCTGTAAAACTATATCCCAACCTAACATGGCTAGTCTGCAAGGGGTGTTTGACCTGGTCCTCTTCTGACAATCTGTTCTTCCTTCCAGACAGAAGCAGAGAACTGATAATGTGATCCAAACTCACAGAACCTTAACAAAAGTCTGAAGTCAGGTTGTGAAGTGACAGCATTTTGAACGTGGACACTATCACAAAAAGGTTTAGGAAAAAAAGATCTAGAACTGTTTCCAAGCATTGCCTTTCTTTGCTACTAAAACATCCTCGAATAAAAACCTTGCCCCACTCCCTGGGACAGTATGTGACGAAAGACGGATGAAAATAAAGATTTTGGACTAGTGGGATGAGTGGATTACCCCCTGGAAAGGAGAAATTTCCTCTCAGTGCTATCTGTAGCCTTCATGAATGATCTTCAGAACCCATTTATCCAAAATTATTTGTTGCCAAAGAGAAAAATGGATATTAGGACTTTCTGGAAGGGAAAACAGATTGCCAGGGAGGAACAAAGTCCCTTAAATAGTAATTCTGACTTGGACTGTCCTTGATTTTGAGGGAGGGTGGGTTCTTTAATTCTTTTTGGAACCCCCCTGCCATTTCTATTTACCAGCATTTTGCTGGGGCAGCCACGGTGGTGCAGCGGTCAGCGTTGACGCCTCACAGCAAGAGGTTCTCTGGTTCAATTCTCGACTTGGGTGCCTTCTGTGAGGAGTCTGCATGTCCCCCCTGTGGTCGCGTGGGTTTCCTCCGGGTGCTCCGGTTTCCTCCCACATCCCAAAGACATGCAGTAGGTGGATTGGACACTCTAAATTGGGCCTAGGTGTGAGTGTGTGAATGTGTGTGCTTTCTGCGGAAGGTTGGGCACCGGGCTGGCAACTAGACACCGTAAAACTCCACTGCCAATCATGAACGGACAGATAATCCGCTGTGGCGACCCCTGACCGGGAAAAGCCGAAAGAAGAAGATTTACCTGCATTTTGTTGAGACCATTTGTGCTTTGCAAAAAATAGATGAAAGGTTAGAGAATCTCTCTGAAAATTTGGAAGAGAGATAAAATATCTTGAGATTCCCTGTATCAACGTACCACTCTCAAACGTTTTGATCACCTCTGCAGCAGAAGGATCAAAAACTAAATCTCTATCCAAAGGAGAATTAAAAATCTAATTTTTAACATCTGGGAGGTTTTGAGAATGTAGCCAGGTAAATTTCCTCACAGAACCAGTGGCCAAAGTCTTTGAAGGATTATCAACTAAGTCATACATAAACTGCAACAATGAGTTGTACCTTGTACAATAGAAGAAACAAAATTATTTAAAGCAGATTTTTCCTTACAAGAAGGAAATGAAGACAAACCAACAAACCACTCTGCATACTTTCACAATTAGTCAGAACAAACTTTAACGTATGCGCATGACAATTCAAAATTCTGAAAAATCAAAGTTGAAGCAGCATACATGTTTTTTCATTCTTATCAATCATCTTCCCATCGTTATCAGAAAGAGTTGGATTGGAATTAAACCAACTGCTTAGCAGCAGTAAAATCAACTAAACCCATAGTTGCTGGGCCAGGTTTGGGAACAGTATACAAAATCTTAAAAGACAGAGGAACTTTATACATCCTATCTGGCTTTTTACGACCGTTGACTGGCTATCTTCTAATGCTTACAGAACTGTAGGAAAACTCTTGTATTTCTTTCTGTAACAGCTAATAGTATTTTCTGATGGACTGAGAATTCTCAGTGTTCTCCAACTGAAAACATTTGACACATTCTGAAAATACTCTCAGAGAAAGAGAACTCCCCACAGGGAGAATTAGAAACCGAGCTTTCCTCCAAGTCTGAATCAGAAAACTGAGCAGAAAAATTTGTATCGCTCTCTCTGAATCTTCCCGTTTAAATTCATAAACTTGAATCTCTTCATGAAAAGAGGTATCCCACTTTCTTTTACCAGAGACTACTTTACAAGAAGGATCAGCAGCCTGAAGTAAACACTGTGTCAAACACAGTAAACTACACCTGTCTAAAGAAATTTGAGGAGGAGGAGTAGATACATTAGTTTTCTGTTTAACAGGAAAAATGGGGCAAACACTGTTATTAATGGCTTCCGCTACTTTCCTAGGAATGGACACAACATTATGACAAAATACAGAAGCCTTCCCTGTTCCCCTCTCCCAGGACTGACAAGAGTGGATCTCCCTTGTCCACTTAGGAGACCCCAAGATCAGCAGAGAATGAGGTTAACCCCTGATCCATAGCGGCTGTAGGAGATAAACTGGAGGGATCAAGGGTAAAAGATGAGTGGTCAAAGGTACAACAAATGGCCACAGCAGAGTCATCCACCTGCGACAAGAGACAAATTGCTAGCCTGCCGTGGTGGCAAAAGCTGTTTGCTTAAATTTTCTAATTTTGTGACTGGAAGAAGGCCTGATCATGGAATCGGCAGTTTGTTCCACAGTCAAGCCAAAAATGGTGCCTCTTCCCAGGAAAAACAAGCAGCAAAAGCCGGTAAAACTTAGTCTTTAAATGCCCTTTTTTCACTTAAAAATACAGTAAAAAGCACTTCATACATTTTACCAGCCTCAAAAAGTTAAAGAAACACAATTTCTCCACAGAAAATAATGTTTTTCAATTACTTTAAACAACTTTTAACTAATGGGAAAAAAAAGAGAGTGCTCTCACTTAAAAGTACAATACAGTTTTGTAGCAGTCAGTTAAAACACAAACTTTTTTAACTTTCCTGAATGGGAATGTACTAAAACAATTTTTTTTAATGGAAGGTTTTTCCCCAAAGGGAACTTATCTATCCAGCAAAGGAACAACACAAGCCAGCTGTTGATTCTCAAAGGCCTCTTTTGTAACCAAAAAGCTCCGAAGGACTTGGTGCCCAAACTGTCATTTCAGTCAGTTCAGCTCAAGCTGACTGACAGTTTGGGTGTGTGGATGGTGCCCTGAAGCTTTGGAAGCTGGTGACAGTTACATCCTATGCAGTATATAACCCCATATAGCTAAGGCTACAGAGATCAATATGATGAGCATATAATGTTGCATATACATTATTATAATGCATCTCGTTATTTGCATAAATACAAACACATTTATAAGTCAATGCCTTTGTACAAAAGTGTAACTACTTATAACACATATAAGTGACAGATTAAAACAACCACAGTAATATAGAAATGCTGAACTGTGCGAATTCTGACTAAAAGGTACTGTACATCTTTTATATCTATCTGGCAATTGGCACAGAGGATTAATGCTTTGAACGTTAGTTCCTGTGTTACAGGATTTGATTCCCTAAGCCCTTGTTTGCCTACTGTGTGACCTTATGACCTTGAGCAAATAACTTAATCAAACAGTGCTGCAGGTCATCCCTGAAAAGGGACAGTGCATCCACTGGGACTACCTGGTTAACAAACAGTTATTATTATTATTAATGATAATAACAAGATCATCAAAACAGCTATGTTATTTTCAAGACAATTTCTACATTTTTTTATTATACGGACTTGCATGTATACATAAAGGCAGACATATATATATATATCTTTAAACAACTGAAAAGCCATCAAGGTTGCAATACAAATAAATAGCGTCGTAGACTGTTTAAACTAGCAGGATTTCACTCCTATTTGCGAGCAGGACGGTCAGCTAGTGTTTATCAGTGCTCTCCATCTCTCCGCAACTGACATGCATTCAGAATTGAAATAACTACTACGCTGAATCAGAGATTTTCAAAAGCTAATAGGATTTTACTTCCTTTTTGTGAGCAGGAAGCTCGGCTCACTTTTATTAGTGTATGTTAGTTTTTTCGGTTATATTAAAAGACTAAACATTAGTGTTACTTCACACTGCTATGCACACCACCAGGAACGGCATTGAAACACATCTACTTTTCTGATTCAAGTTGTATTGCCCAATTTTAATATCTGTGCCCTGCAGTATTATAACTTAATGCATACTATATTATTTTACTTAATAAGCTATTTGAATATCTTGCAGTGTGGTAAATTTCTTTTTACAGAACTCTCTAATTGGATGTAAAGATTTTTTAACTCAGTTCTCAGTAACCTCAGGGTCCAGGGTTGTTGATTAATGGTCAAGGCTCTACCCGCTCTGTTCGCCCGTCACTGTACTTGGGCTCACACTGCTTCCCTACCCCATCCATCCCCACATATCCTACATTTAACTTCCAGCTATCTTGTGTCCACCCCCATATCATCCAATCACACCACACACACACATACACTTCTCACAACCACCCCCTCTCCTCTCTTTAATACACACCCCTTTCCCCTTATAGTTACCCACTCCCCTACTCCTCTTTTATCCCCTCTCCTACATACTATTCACTCCTGTCCTATCTTATCGTAACTGTAATCTCCTCCTCCACCTACCACCCTAACCATGGTCAGTAATTTGATACTAACATCACTTCTCCTTCTAACAGCCAACCAATATCACTCGAACAAACAAGGACAAACCAAGGAATTCAAACACAACGGCTGGACCCACTCGAACACTTGGACCATAAACAACCAATAGAATCACGTAAAAATTCAAGACTTTCTTCTTGTCACGTTTATTAATAACAATAAAAACAAGTTAACCCAGGTTTCGTCTTACAACCAAAGACTTCTTCAGAACAATTCCTATACACCACACTCCTCTTTATATATGCTTGATATAAATAATTGAAACCTTTCTGAGCCAATCACCCGTAATTTAGCATTTAAAAAGACATGCTCACTTTTAATGCTAAACATTAACACATATATTGCTTAAATAAATATATATGAAACATATACAATGTAATATATACCTACAAATAACACTGAGGCTATGGAGTCCAACTCGGACGTTACGGACATTTTAAACAAAATTAATCAGCAGTTATCGGAGCATACCGAACAGATAAAATCTTTGGTGGAACAACAACAGGTGGTGTCCGCAGGGTCTCATCATTTGTTTGGCAGTTTGGGTGTACCCTTAACTCAACCCACTCCGTCAAGTAGTGGTCAATTGTTAAATCTTAATGAGGCGAACGCCGAAGGATTAATTCCAAAAGGAACTATGGTCACTGGCTCTAATATGGGAGCCAACTTGGATAAAAGTCAGTGGAAAACTAATATCTTTAATTTTCAGCAGGAATCCAGTAGGGTGGTTCCTACGGTGAGAATGGATCTAACCTTAGCTGAACGCTTAAAAGAGTTTGAGAAAAAGTTGTTCAACATGAAAAAACTACAATTGGTGAACGGTTACTTGATGAGAAACATTGAATTAGGGTTGGTACCATGGGGTTTATGCCTGTGGAGATACCCTAATGGTATAACTGGCAATGAAGAAATGATCCAAGAGATACATCAATTGTTTGACAATACTGGACTAGAGCTTATGAAAATCATGATTAAGTATAATGATGTTGAGATAGCGCGTCAAATGTGTGAACTAAAACAAGATAATGATATCATATTAAGTGACTTGAATTTTGATAGTTACCTAACTAATTACAAAAACCTTCTGAGTAATGTAAATAACAGTTGTCAAGTAATATTTATGAGAAAGACTAACAAAATTAAGAGGGACATGGAAGAATATTGTAATCAAAAAGTTTATTCCTTATCTAAAGGTCACCATAGCAACCAAAGATTGCGAGCTAACCTAAGTAACAAAAATGGGCCGGATATGATGTTGCCACGTAATGAGTCACATTACCAACAAGAGGAAATCCCTTTAGACGAAGGCCCAAGGTGCTCCGAGAGGTTGCGCAATCGTGGGGAAACTGTTCAACACCAAAGAAGAGAGGACAATGATAAATATTCAGAGCATGGAGCGCGTCCAAAGAAGTGGGGGCCTCAGTCAAAATACAACTACAATTATCCGAGAAGTTGGAGATAGCAAGGTCAAATGAACATTCTGTAAAAGACTGTTTTATTGTCTTCGGATAAAACTTGCAGCAATGGAATAACAGCTGGGTTTGTTACAAAGATTTGTAAGACGTTTAACTCTGGGTTAGGTAACATTCATATAGGAGATTTAAAAGTTAATAATTTAAATCACGCATGTGACATAGATGACGCAAATATTATACAAGAAACCGAGGTTTCTTTGTTGCAAGTAAGTGCTTATTCTGAGGACGCTAACAGTATACATGAAAAAGATGTTTCTTTGCTGCAAGTAAGTACATATTTAGATTTTGAATTTCCGAATGCTGTTGCTCAAACTGAATGTGCAGCTTTGGAATCGAATCAGTATTTTTGTGGAAATGATGAACCGGATAGTTTTTGTGATACATTAAGTAACATAAGTTTGTATTTTGACCATTTTTATGTGAATGCTGTAGAAAACCAAACAAATAAGAGCTTAAGTGGTATGCAAGTTTTAACTCCAGGAATAAATGTTATAAATACTGGAGTAAATAGTTTTAGTGTTGAAAGGGGCAAAAATATGGATTTGGATGAAACATTAAATGTGTCTGATCTTATAAATGTGATGAAGGAAGGCCACGGCTTTTCTAAATATAATGAACCTGACGTTGTAGCCAATAAATATGAGGATTTTAAAATATACAATTATTCATGTAAAGAATATGATATAGACATGCTGAGCTATTGTAAGGGTTTACATTTGTACCTGGAAGAAAAGGGGAAGTAGTAGATGCGTTAGTAGACTTAAAATTATTAACTCATAAAATGAATATTAGGATGTGGTATTCCAGTGAAGGGAATAATAATGGTAGAGTTTTAAGGAAACCCAGTAAATTTAATTCCCCAGTTAACAGTACTGTAGCTTTATTTGAGAAAGCGTGTGAATTGGAAATAAGGGAATACTTCAAAGATAAAAATAAAAGTAGAAACAAGTATATTAATGAATTAAATGATAAAAGCAATTTAACCAAGGAAGAGAACAAGTTATTGAATGAACTTATTAAAGATAAAAGTATTCGTTTTATGAGGGTAATGGTATGGTGATTATGGATAGAAACGATTATTCCAATCATATGTTTCAAATGTTAACTGGGGATGCCTATGAGGAGGTTACTTTAAATGAAACTTATGTAGCCTTTGCTAAGATAGATTTAATGATCGATGATTTGCTGCATCAAGGTCAGATTAATGAAATGGATTTTAATTACTTGAAAAATGATTTTCCAACAATAAGTAATATATTTGGTATTCCCAAACTACATAAAAGACTAAGTAATGTCGTTTTTAGACCAATTGTAGACGCAAAAAGAAGTAAAACTTTCTTTATTAGTAAATATTTAGATTATTATTTGCAGAGTGGCTTGGCAAAATTTGAGTATATTACCAAAGATTCGTGGCATTTCTTGCACAAGTTAAATGGTATTAAGGTTGATTATTCCACTTTATTTCTCACCATAGATGTATGTAATCTATATTCTGTCATTCCAAATAACATTGGATTGGAATGGCTGGAAAGCCAATTGTTTAAAACAGGATTATATGAATAGGACCAGATTAATGTTCTGATTACCCTTATGGAGATATTGCTGTGTTTTGAAGGCTGTTATTATAAGCAAACAACTGGGGTCGCTATGGGGGCAGCTTGTGCCCCCAGCTACGCCAATTACGTCATGTCCTTTTGGGAACAGAATTAAGTATTTCAAAGTGAATTTAATCAGTATATTCAGCAATACACACATTTCTTAGACGATATTTTTATCGTTTGGGATGGTGGTCCAGAAAAATTAAAGACATTTATTGAATATATTAATTGCACAGAGAAGTTTTTGAGGTTTACGTATAACTATAGTGAAAAGGAAATAAATTATTTGGATGTAGGATTGCGTATAGATCATGATAAAGGGATACTTTCTTCTAGTATTCATAGAAAAATTATGTTTTCCAACGCTTATTTGAATTATAATAGTTGGCACCCTGACCATCAGAAAAAAGCCATTGTTAAGGGGCAGATGGTCAGGGCAGCTAGAATGGTAAACAATTTTGAAGAGTTTAAAATGAATTGGATTATATTATGGAAATGTTTATTAAAAGAGATTATCCTGTTAATTTAGTTAATGCTATTAAGAGTGAAATTATATTAAAAAGGAACAAAGAATTTTATCAACCTATTTTAAAATTGGACACAAGATTAATCAGTAATAATATTTTACAGTTAAATGTTATATCAAAAAATCCAGGAGGGAAAATGGAAAGTTTATATTTCATCACGACATTTACTTATGACACTGAATTTGTAGTTAAAGTAATACAGGGAAATTGGGAGATGTTGAAGTTAGATGAGAATGTAAATAAGAAAATGAAGAGTCTTCCTACAAATGTATATAGAAAAGGCAAATCATTTAAGAATTTACTGGAGAGAGGTACACATTCAAATATTTTTTGTTCACATAGACCAACGGGAAATTTTAAATGTGGAAGATGCAGCCTATTTCAGTACATTTTACCTACTGGCAATAAAATTGTGTTGGGTGAAGAAATAATATATGTTAAAGGACATTTTAATTGTTATACTAGAAATGTTATATATTTGGCCAAGTGTAATGAGTGTCCTGCATTTTATATCGGGAAAACCTGTAGAGCTCTAAGAGAAAGAATAGGGGAGCATGTGCTAGATATAAAACATATGAAGAACACTAATGCTTTATTTAGGCACATAAAACAGCATCCAGGACATGGGTTTACATTTTGTGTTATTCAACAAATTGTAAAAGACAATCAGGGACATGTTCTGGATGTTCATTTAGATCTATGTGAAATGAAATGGCAATTAAGGTTAGATGCCACAAGATTTCCCGGTATTAATGATAATATAAGTATTGCACCCTTGTTAAAGCTTAGACATATAAAGGGTTGAACATTCATTAAAGGACAGCATTGGAATTTGTATATAAATTTTGATATTTATTACTTAGAATATATATATTTTTTTTAAAAAAATGTAACATATATAATTTTAATATACATGCATTTTTAATATATATATTTGTTTTTTTTTTATTTAACCCAACACAATTTCCCATTATTGCAATATTAATACATATAAGAAATAGATATATATAATATATAAAATATAAAATATACACAATGTATAATAAACATCATATTAATTAGTTAGTACATTTTAACCACATGGTAATAGTATATGTTTTTTGTTATGTTTCTTGTATATTGAAGTAGATTTTGTATCCATATTTATTAAATTATAACAGTAACTAATTAATTAGTATATTAAAAGCAAATATTAAACGATGTATACAAAAGATTTTTAATCGGATGCTGTTAGTTATTTGTAGGTATATATTACATTGTATATGTTTCATATATATTTATTTAAGCGATATATTAATGTGTTAATGTTTAGCATTAAAAGTGAGCATGTCTTTTTAAATGTTAAATTACGGGTGATTGGTTCAGAAAGGTTTCAATTATTTATATCAAGCATATATAAAGAGGAGTGTGGTGTATAGGAATTGTTCTGAAGAAGTCTTCGGTTGTAAGACGAAACCTAGGTTAACTTGTTTTTATTGTTATTAATAAACGTGACAAAAAGAAAGTCTTAAATTTTTACGTGATTCTATTGGTTGTTTATGGTCCAAGTGTTCGAGTGGGTCCAGCCGTTGTGTTTGAATCACTTCTCCCTCTACTCTCTACCCTTACATCTTACCATACCAACATTTGTTATCTCAAATCAATGCCTACCTCCTCCTGTATCTATAACCATTTATATATGGCATTTAATACCATATCTCCATCATTATAAAACACCTCCATCTCACATCTTTTCGATTATAAAATACTCCATCTGTCTCCCTCACATAGCATTAGACTTAAACATACACACATTTCAAAAAATATTTTCCTCCAAAACCCACTGTAAGACCTACCATCCTCCTACAAGCAGGTGATATCCACCATAACCCAAGGCCTACCCTACCAAACCCCACCTCAGCCCAAATAATCCATCCTCCTACCCAACTAACACTCCCTCACACAATGCACCCCTTCTCCATCCTTTTCTACTCCCCATTCTTCCAAACACTTATCTATGATTGCTATCAACATTTAAAGCCTTCTTAATAAAATCACTGACCGTCATGCTTGGCTCTCCCAATATTCCCCCCACCTACTTGCTCCCATCCCTGTAAACCTGTCTGATCTTCACCCAGAAGTCCTAATACTAAACTACCACCTTAATAATCACAAAAAGATTGCCATTGCTGATGTTTATATGCCTCCTGGCAAGAATATCCCTATTCTCGAAGACATACTTTCCTGGGTTTCTCCAAACCTATCCTATGAATACATTGATGCTTTGGACAGGGGAAAGGGTTCCAATCTGTTTGGCTTCACCCAACTTATCTCCAACCCCACAAGACTCGACAAATATTCCAGTTGAGGCACAATTGACTGGATCCTGGGCAACAATCCCCCAGTTTATCACAACCCCACAACACTTCCTGATGCCCTTAGTGACCACTTGCCCATCAGTATACAGAGATACTCACCCCAACAACAAAAATCACATCTAGACAAACTCTGCCAAAAACTCAAAAGACTTCAACCCCTCCACTCTCAATGACAGTCTTTCGGCTAAAGTACAGTTTTGTACCTACCATAAATGTAGATGTTCGAAGATCCACATTGCTGCAGTCCTGACTATTGGGTAGTCCGCTGTCCCAGTCGGCCCGAATACCAAAGTATAAGGCTGACGTCGGTCAGAGGCGCATTAGACTGACGTCAGAACGTCAGAGTACAAATGCGCATGACCGACATCATTTCCTCAGTCTTTTCTTGCCCCAGATGTCAGAAGACCCTAAAAAGATAAGGCCAAACCAAAAAACAACAACACACCAAACACCCCTGTACCAACTATATATACAAAATATACAAAGTAAGAAAGGTACAACAATCCCACCCACACAACCACCCCTAAACACAGAGGGGAAGGAGGGAAGGAGTGACTGCAGCAATGTGGATCTTGAACATCTACATTTATGGTAGGTACAAAACTGTACTATGTTCTTCATCTCACATTGCTGCAGTCCTGACTATTGGGTAGAATCCCAAAGCAGAGGTAAGGGAGGATGGCAAATCACAAAGAAGCAGGAGCTGACAACATGCCCTGTAAAATAGCAGTGGCAAAACCAGCCCTAGATTTAGAGTAGAGAGGAAGGTGGTAATGCTTAGAGAATGTATGCACTGAACTCCAAGTAGCTGCCTCTAAAATATCCTTAGTTGCCACCCCCCTTAGAAATGCTGTAGAAGTGGCAGTAGCCCTAGTGGAATGAGGTCTAATCCCAGCTGGAATCTCTTTGCCATGATGGGAGTAACAGAAAGCAATGCAAAACCCAATCCACTTAGAAATAGTTTGTTTTGACACAGGCTTGCCCTGAGAACACAAAGCAAAAGAAACAAACAACTGCTGAGACTGCCTGAAATCCTTAGTCCTGCTTAAATAATAACGCAACTGCCTGTGTACATCTAAAGTATGCAAAATCTTTTCCCCTTATTTTGGGGATCTGCATAAAAGTAGGCAAATGAATAGTCTGGTTTAAAGCCACACTAGAAACCACTTTAGGCATAAAGGAAGCATTAGTACCTAAAGATACCCTGTCCTTATGGAAAATCAAGAAAGGCTCAACTGCCATAAGGGCCTGCAATTCAGACACCCTTCTTGCAGAGGTAATGGCCAACAAAAATGCAGTCTTCCATGACAAATATTTCAATTCAGCAGTAGCTGCAGGCTCAAAAGGTTGTAGAGTGAGTTTCTCCAACACAAAATTGAGGTCCCAAGCAGGAGTAGGAGCTCTTGGGGTCTTATATTCTTTGCCCTCTAAGAAATTGCTTCAACAAAGGATGAGAAAACAATGGTGGGTCACAATCATAGTGAGCTGAAATTGCTGCAGCATGAATCTTAATGGAAGAGAAAGACAAACCTTTGTCCAATAACTCAGTAAGATATTGAAGAGCCACACTCAAATTTGGCTCAGAAACATCCAAATCCTTTGCTGCACACCAAAATAAAAATCTCTTCCATTTTCTCTACACTTTCCTTGTACTAGGTCGCCTGGCTTCCATAATCACATTCAAAACTTGTTGAGGAAGCTGAGACCTGCTATGGCTCAAAACAGAATATGCCAGGCTGTTAGATGAAGAGAGTGAAGCTTGACATTGAGTAGATGCCCGTCCTTCTGAGACAATAGGTGTGGAATCAAAGGTAAGGGCCAAGGAGGCTTCCTTACCAGACTCCTCAGCAATGGGTACCAATGCTGCCGAGGCCAATCTGGGGCTATTAAAATCATCCTTGGCTTGTCTTGTCTGACCTTCAGGAGTACCTTTGGGAGGAGAGGCAGAGGTGGAAAGGCATACACATGAAGATTTTTCCAACTGAAAGAAAGAGCATCCACTTTCCAGGCTGTGTGATGAAACCTTTTCGTGCAAAACTTTGGCAGCTGGTGGTTTAGTGGAGAAGCGAACAGATCTATGTCTGGAGTTCCCCAGGACACTGTCAATGTCTGAAATACATGAAGATCCAGTTTCCACTGTGGGGATCCATGATTTGCCTGCTTAACACATCTGCTAAGGAGTTCTGTGCTCCTGGCAGAAACCTTTGAAGATTCAGTTGTAAACTGAGAGCAGTCTCCCACAAAATCATTGCTTGCCTGCATAGAGGATAAGAATGTGTTCCCCCTTGCTTGTTGATGTACCACATGACAGTTGTGTTGTCTGTCAGAATCAACACCTGTCCTGGAAGAAGTAAATCCTTGAAGGCCATTAATGCAAACTGGACTGCCAACATCTCCTTCATGTTGATATGTAGATGCTGTAGTCTGGCAGGCCACTTGTCTTGTATCCACTTTCCATTCAGATGAGCTCCCCAAGCTGTGTCTGAGGCATCTGTCGTTAAAATCTGACTCGCCTCTGGCCGGGTCACAGAGAGTCCCTTGTTTAGGTGACATTCCTGAGCCCACCACAAAAATTCCTTTTGAATGCAAGGTATTATTGGAATGACAGTGTCCAAATCCTGGCAGTGCTGTGTCCATAAATTTTTGAGATACCATTGCAGCTTCCTCATATGCAGTTTGGCATTGGGAAGCACCAGAATACAAGATGCCATGAACCCTAAGGCTTGAAGGACTGTCCTTGCAGTCAGCCCGGACTGATGAGATAGTTGATGGAAGTAAAGAGAAAGATTCTTTTGTTTGTCCAGGGTTAAAAAGGCCATCTGGGTTGCTGTATTCAGTCTCACACCCAGAAAGCACATGTCTTGAGAGGGTACTAGACTGGACTTTATTTCGTTCACAGAATACCCTAGGCATCTTAGCACTGCTATCACATATTCCAAATGCTGAAGAAGCACATCCTTTCTTGAGCCAGAATCAGGCAGTCGTCCAAATAAGGATAGATTTGTATTCCTTTTAGCCTGAAGAAAGCTATCACTGGAGCCAGAACTTTTGTGAATACTCTGGGCAGTAGATAAGCCAAAGGGCAATGCAGAGAACTGATAATGAAAATTTCCAGCTCAACGCAGATACTTCCTGCAAACCAGTCTGATAGGAACATGAAGGTAAGCTTCCTTGAGATCCAAAGTTACCATCCAGTGATCTTTGCCCAGCAGAGGTAAAAGCTGTTGTAACGTCAACATTTTGAACTTGGGAATGTCCAGATAAGTGTTGAGGATAGATAAATCCAAATTGGTCTCCACGTGTTCCCCTTTTTGGTACTAGGAACAGGCGTGAATAAAATCCTAGGCCCCTTTCTGGCACAGGAACCGTTGAATGGCCCCTATTTGGAGCAACAGAGAAATTTGTTTGTGCTCTTTTCTTTGTTGAGGAGGAATGTCTGGAATGCCTTTGAAAGGAGGCAAGGTATGGAAATAAAACCTGTAACCGTGGTAAATGATATCCAATACCCATCTGTCTTGGGTAATTAAACTCCAGTTTTCTCTGAAAAGTGCCAACCTTCCTCCCAAAGGTGCTGCCAGCCGAGAAGAATCTGGCAGCTGAAAAGGCAGGTCATTGGGTCTGCTTACGAAAGGACTGACCCCTGCCCTCACCAGAAGACTGAGCAGGTGAACTCCTGTTCTAGGCCTAAAAGTACCCTGAGCTCTGCCCCTACCACGCCTAGACCTACTACTAGACTGGGTATCATAAGCAGGATATGTCCACCCCTTAGTAGGCCAATTTCTACTAAACTTGGAGGCTGAACCTGCAAAAATCTTTAACAGTCTGCATAGACTTAGCCTTGTCTTCCATTTTCTTTAGAACTGCTTCCACAGGCGAACCAAACAACACATCAGATTGTAAAGGAGCATCTAAAATCCTTGTCTTAACATGCTCAGCCAAATTCTGATCCCTCAGCCAGGCGTGCCTGCGAAGAACAGAACCCGAGCAGCCACCCTCAAGAGGCCTGTACAGCATCAAAACCACATTGCAAAGAATGCTTACCCACCTGTTCAGAAACATGAACCAAATCCTGCAACTCTTTACACTCAATACCTTCCGCCAGAGCATCTACCTTAGACTTTAATTGTGAAAGGAGATAATTTTGGTATTTCAACATGTGAAACTGGCAATTCAAAGCCCTCATGGCTAAAGTGGAAGAAGTATACACTTTCTTTCCCCATCTATCCAAAGCCCTTGCCTCTTTATCTGGAGGAACAGGATTTTTAACAACAGAAGCTTTAACACCTTTAGGCCCCTGAGAAACAGTTTCTGGGTCTGCCCTAGGACTCTTAAAAAGATACTTATGAGCCTCAGGCACCCTATAATATCTATCCGGTTTAACTGGAGCAGGGGGCAAAGAATCAGGATTCAGAGAAGCCTCTGCAAAACATCTTCCACCACATTCAGAACAGGAGGAATAGCTAAAGGCCTGTGCTGAGGTAAAATAAAATTCTCTAAGCCTTTTCCTGAATCAGAAAAATCCTGACCTTCCCATTTAAAATGCTCCCGCATAGAATGAAGAGTCTCTGAAAAAGAAAAATCCTCAGGAGGAGAAGCAGAAGGAGTAGAATCATCTACATCAGAATCAGAGTAAGGAGAATACTCCTGCAAGTCTTCAGTCAAGACTCAGAAGCATCCGAATACTGCTCAAAACTTCCAAGCTCAGGTTCCACCCTAGGCCTCTTATCAGGAGGGGGCATAGAACCTCTAATCATTGTTATCAAATCTTCTGCCATCTTAAGCATATGTTTCTTAGGTACAGACCCTGAAGAACTAGGGGTAACACCTGAAACAAAACCTGGCCTGCCCCTGGGAGAAGCCTTGGAAACAGCAGGGGAGGGCCTAACCACCTTAGGAAGGGAGGGAAGAACAGCTACCTGAGAAGCCCCTTCCGCCTGGCCTACCTCCTGAGAGGTCACATCTTGCAGCAATAAAGTCTCTCCCTGGGATTCCAAAGAGATTTCTGGCTGAACCTCTGGCTCCACCGAGCCCTCTAAAGAACCGACGTCCGGTACGGACGGTTCTTCCAGCCTAGGCTTAGCTTTGTCCTTGCGCTTTTAGGAAGCGGCCGGAGCATCCGGCGGCATTTTATAATTACACCGCTTCCCAAAACTAACCTGGCACAATCTAATCTTCTCTTAATAGTGCGTTTGTTAAATCTAGCACAAGAGCGACAGCCAACAACGTCGTGCTCAGGCCCTAAGCAAGGTATACACAAGGTATGGTAATCCCTATGAGGTATCTGTTTCCCACAAGAAATACAGTTATTCACTTTTTCTGACATCCGGTAAAATACTGAGGCAAGAAAAAAACAAAATATTCCCACTTAGCCAACTTGGATTCGGTCTGAAACTCCGACTTCGGAAAATCTCAGAACGCCAACCTGCACTCGCAAAACTGCTTCTGCATCGGACCATGCGGCAAAAAAGACTGAGGAAATGATGTCGGTCATGCGCATTTGTACTCTGACGTTCTGACGTCAGTCTAATGCGCCTCTGACCGACGTCAGCCTTATACTTTGGTATTCGGGCCGACTGGGACAGCGGACTACCCAATAGTCAGGACTGCAGCAATGTGAGATGAAGAACATCTGGTCTTTTTTGCACTCTCTTCCTCTTGAAGATGCAATACTCGAATTTAACCACATCTTCCAACACCCTAGACTCAACTGCCCCCCGTAAAATAAGAATAAAATCAAATTATGCCCCCTGGCTTAGTAAAGACACTTAAACTAATGCATAAGAGACAATGCCTGAAAAACTTGGCAAATAAGTAAATCCACCTCCCACCTCCAACTATTTAAAAGAACTTTGGAACCATACCAAGAAACTAATATACAATGATAAAAAGACCTACTACACTAAGACACAAACCACTGCTCATTCAAACCCTAAAGACTTCTGGAGAAGTATTAACTCTATCCTCCATCCCGGTAAACCTCAAACTCCCAATCCCTACCCTAACCTCCCTGACCAAGAGATCATCTATCTCCTCAACCAATGTTTCATAGACTAAATCACTAAGATAACTAAAATGAACCTACATCCACGCCCAAAACCACCACCCCATTTGTAAACAAAACACAATGTTTCTCTCAACCCTGTTTCTACTTCCTACATAAAGTCTCTGTTTCTAAAACTAAAACCCTGTTCTCCCTCTGCCTACATGCTTCCTCCTCACTTCCTCAAACTTGTAGCACACTCCATCGCCTATCCAGTCTAAATTCTTATTAATCACTCTATTAAAGAAGCTACTGTACCTAAAATCTGGAAATCCTCCTACATTACCCCCTTCAGGAAGGTGGTAAATCTAATGATCCCCTCTAATTAAAGGCCTATTGCTATACTTTCCCCCACTATCTAAGATTCTAGAAAAATGCATTCACAAAAACAACCTCCTCACCCCCACCCAACATGGTTTCCGACCTCACCACAGCACCTCTACAGCCCTTTTATCTTTCACCCACACCACTGCTGAGGCTAGGAACAGCAATAATCTAGTCTCATGTGTGTTCCTTGACTTATGTAAGGCATTTGACACAGCATCACACCCTAAACTTTTGACTAAATTGGCTAACCTTAATCTTTCCAATTTAAGACTCTCGTGGTTTTCAAGTTAGCTTACAAACAGGCTACAATCTATTAGATGGCAATCGTCTTGCTCTTCTTTTTTACCTATACACATGAGAGTACCCCAAGGCTCAAGTACTTGGACCCCTTCTCTTCAGCATCTTTATTAATGACCTCCACTCCTCTGCCCCCTTCCTAGCATCATACAGTACGCTGATGACTCCACTCTGACCACATCCTCCAACTCAATCTTACAACTTCAGAAACTCACTCAACAATCTTTCCTTCCTGTTGAAAAATGTCTGAATGATAATCAGCTCATCTTAAATCCACAAAAAACTAAGCTACTCATCTTTCTTCCTAAAAACAATGACCACCTTAAGACTACCTTCTCTATATATTCACTAAATAATACCTTCATAAATGTAGACACTCATACAGAACTACTTGGAATGACTATTGATGACAAACTAAAATTTGTTTTTCACGTACACCAAGCAAGTAAGAAAACTAACCAAAAATGTGGCATACTTTACCACAATTCAAAATTCCTCTCTACTGAATCTAGACACACCCTAGCCCAAGCCTATCTCCTTCCTAGCCTCCTCTGTGGATCACCAGTCCTCACCAACCTTAAATCCTGCCTACTCTCCAGGCTAGAACAAACCTATAATAAAATTGCCAAATTTGCAGCCAACGTTCCTAATCTATCCCACCATTGCATAACTCTCCATAAACTACAGTGGCTTGAATTCTCCCATCATCTAAAACTATCCCAACTACATTTAACACATCTCATACTTGATAAACCCACTGCTTGTCCTTCTCTCACCAGTCTAGTTATCTGCTACCCCCCATCCCCTTTGCAGTTCAGAGAAACTTCTTCTAGAAACATGTACACCCAAAATGAACATTGATAATCTCCTTTACAAATCATCCATAACAAAAATCTGGAACAACCTCCCCTCGAACTTGAGAAACATCACACAAACAAACAGCTTCAAAAAAGAACTAAAACACTTCTTCCAGAAAAATTGGACCTATCCCTGTCAGAATTCTATCTGATCTTTCTCTGCCTTGGCCAAATTTATTTAATCTCAAAATTTTTCCTGACTGCAAATTCCCTACTCCTCTTTGTACCCGTTCTCAAATCATATGTATTTTTTACATTTTTTCTATGATTTCTCCTATATGTTTACAATTATGCTGTATTTTTTAATTACATTTCCTAATTTGTGTCATTATGTATATAAAAGTTATTGTTGGCGCTTTTCTCCTCGGGTCTCCACTGAAAATGGGCTTGTGCTCAGTTGGACTAACCCAATTAACAAATGTGAAATAATAATAATAATAATATACATGCACATATACATATTTACAGGTGTCACTCATTCTGTCAAATAAGCTGCTTGATGAAGTAGTGAATGGCTCTGAAATACAGTAGAGTATTCAGCTCATAGAAACTATATAAGATTTCAGATGAAAGGAACACTGAGTGCAAATATTTCAGATGAGCAGAGCACTGAATGCCAGCAGGTTAATGCAAGTGTGGATTTGGAGAAGGATTAGTGGACCACAGTTAAATACCAATTTTACTGTACAATTGTGTGTCAAGAAGACTCAATCCTCGCACAGTCAGTGGTGAAATTTATACCATGCCACCCTTGAATTCCTTCCCTCCCATACAAACATTTATACTGTAGTTTTCAAATTCTCAATGTGGATCATAGGAAATGGCTTAAAAAGAACCAGTACCCAATAGATGAAAACATTTGCTGTGACTAAACTTTATGAGTCCCATCCAGGGGAACAGCCTTTCATTTAATCAAACTGTCCTTATATAATCTCAGAATTTCCCCCGTACAGAATCTCTGTTACCCTCTACATTTAAAAGGGCCAACTGCACTCTCAATTTTGAACAGCTGTATTCCAACAACTACATAAACAAGTTCTCTCAAATAATGAAATAGAGCAAAATTTACAGTCAAGGCTGTAGTCGGATTGATTTGATAACATGAGAATTTCTAAGAGTGTTCCAACATTTCAAATAGTTTTGAGGAAGCTCTCTCAAGACCTTCAAGGTAAACTAGAAGACTGCCCACAAAAAAAGACATCTTCCAATCTCTTAACTACCTACAGCCTTGTATATTAAAATGTCCTCAAAATTCTGGGTAGAGGCTTTAAATATAGATCAAACCACAGATGGAAAATGGACACCACTGTCTAGTTCCCTTTCTCTGGTCAATTAAAGCGAGAAACTACCTCCCCAAATTACATTTATCTTAGCTAGGGAGACCCATTGCTTCCTTAGAAAAACAAAAGCCTCCAGGACAAAGGAAATACTCATGCAATCCTATCAAATGTCTTCTTGGCATCAAGGTTTAAAATTACTAAAGGGAACTCACTGGTGCAGGCATCTGGGATTACCATCTGCATTTTTATGGTGTTATCAAAATATCTGATATCCAGGCATAAACCACAATTATCAGGATCAATTTAAACTGGCAACATGGGGGTATATTTTGGCTGTCAATATAGCTATAAACAATTTGTAATAATGGTTACAGATTGAAAACAGCTTGCAAAAAAGAACATAGCTCTGGGTCTTTCCTTTCTTCATGGATAACCAACAACATACACTTTCCCCAAGACTCAGGGACTCAGCTGGTTTCTAAAACTGAAGCAGTCACCAAAGCCATGGACGAGGGGAAGACAGTGCACACCGCCTACCTTAACCTAGCCAAAGCCTTTGACACTATTCCCCACTCGAGGATAATAGATAAACTCTCCCAGCTAGGCATCAACCCACATGTTACCAGATGGGTAACTAACTGACTCATTGACAGAACCCACTCAGTAAAAATAGGGGAAGCCACCTCTAGTAGTAGACCTGTAACAAGCAGTGTACCCCAAGGATTGGTCTTGTGGCCTCTACTGTTTGGGCCATAATTTTCTGAGGAGCAAGCCAAAACAAGTGGTCTGTGACTGACTAAGCTTGCAGATGACTGCAAGTTGGGCGCAGTCTTAAATTTTCCTCGTGATGTGAACTTCCTCCAAGAGGTCTTTACCCAAATTAATGACTGGTGCCAGAAGCAAGGCCTCAAACTGAATGCCAAGAAATGCATCATTATCTCCTTTGGGGAAAATGGAGTATCCACAAATTATCACATTAATAACAATGTACAAAGCATGCAACCAGTTGTGAGGGACTTGGGCACCCAGGTTGATAACAACCTGACATTTGACCACCATGTTGCCTCTGTTGTACAGAAAGCTTTCTACATGGCCCACCTCATATGCAAGGGTATTTCACCCAGGAACAAGGAGGTCATACCATCCCTGTACTCCTCCCTCATCAGACCCATTATAAAAGAGTACAATGCCCCCTTCGGCATGTACCTTGCCAAGCACATCCAGCAGCTGGAGAGAGAGACCACAGAGGTTCCTGACCAGAAAAGTCCAAGATCTTAAAACACCCATCCTATACAGATAGGCTAAAAGCCCTGTCCCTCTTCTCAGTCTCATACAGACTCCTCAGAGGTGACCTGTGTCTTGCATACAAGGCCACCTCAGACCCAGCCATGATGGAGTTGCTGCATATCCGTAAGTCAAACTCCACTCACACAACCTGCGCGCAAGGCCTCAACTTAGTCTGTGACATTAATAGAACTTGTTGGCGGGATAGATTTGTGTCCCAAAGACTCTCCCATCTATGGAATAGACTCCCTCTCCATGTCAAGCACACTCTTTAGCCCTCTTTAAGAGGGACCTGGATGACTGGATGGGAAACAGAAAAAATACATCCTTGGGATCCCACCCGTTTCCCTGCTGGACAGGGGAAACAGGTGCTGACTTTGTGGGAACATGGGCAAAATTCTTGGCTAGGCTTATAACCTAGTATCATCCTATGAAAAAGAAGTTATGTCTTACCATAATGCTCCATCTGTATTGTTGATCCTTGTTCAGTCATTACATGTGGGTATCGGTTCCAACCTCGGAACAGAGCCGGCTATCTTCCAAGCTCGCTCCAGCTACAAACTCTCGAGCTAAAAACTCTTACCCAGAATTCCCCTCTCCATTACCTCAGATTGAGTTTGCAAGTCAAAAGAAGTTAGAGGCTACCTCTGGTCAAATGACCTAACAGAACCGGATGGTGAGATCTAGACGCCACAGGAGGGGGAAGGAGGGAGGGTCACAATGACTGAACGAGGATCAACAATACAGATGGAACATTATGGTAAGACATAACTTTTTTATCTAATATTGTTAATCCTCGTTCAGTCCTTACATGAGGGACAAAGACTCCAGCTACCTTTATTCCTGGGAGGCTGTCATGGAAGGACATTCCGGAGTACCATAGTACCAAAAGATGCTCTTCCCCTGGAGGCCAAATCCAATTTGTAATGATTGATGAAGGTATGAGGAGTAGCCCAAGTTGCAGCTGCACAAATGTCATGTAAAGAGGCTCTGGCATGGAAGGCAGCAGAAGTTGCCACCGACCTTGTAGAATGAGCCTTTATGGTAGTAGGTAATGGAATATTATGTTTTCTATAAATGAAGGTTACACAGTCTTTTAACCATTTAGCCAATGTGACCTTAGCAACAGCACATCCGAATCTAGGTCCAGAATAGGCCAAAAATAACTAGTCTGATTTACAAAAAGCCTTAGCCCTGTTCAAGTAGAAGCAAATTTGCCTGTGAATATCTAGGGTATGTAGGCAATACTCTCCTCTGTTTGAATGATTGGGGAAGAAAACTGGCAATTCAATGGTTTGATTAATGGACATTTCAGAGATCACTTTTGGCAGAAAGGAAGGATTAGTTATCAATGACACTATCTCTATGAAAAATCAAATATGGTCTCTTGATGCATAAGGCTTGAAACTCAGTGATGTCTGGCAGAAGTAATAGCGACCAAAAACAAGGTTTTCCATGACAAATATTTGAGGTCGCAAGAAGAAGCTGGTTCAAAATGGTGGCATTGTCAAAGCTTTTAGGACTAATGACCAATCCCATGGTTGAGTAGGGTCTTAGATGATTCACGCCTTTTATGAAAGTCTTCCATAATTTGTGTGACATAAGAGAAGAGTCTTGGACACCATCATGAAAATTAGATATTGCAGCCAAATGAACTCTAATAGTAGAGGCCGACAGACCAGACTGAAATAGGGTAGACAGATATTCCAGTACTATCGACACAGGTGCTGAAAAAGGATCTACTTGTTTTTCTTTCAGCCAAAAAGTAAATCTTTTCCACTTGCTGAGATATGTAATTCTGGTGGAAGACTTATGAGATGCAATAAGAATGTCACGTACTGGCAAAGAAAGATCATTCTACTTAGCAATCAAAGAAATTGGAGGAGCCAAGCTGTGAGCTTCAGGCTGTTCAAGTTGGGGTGAATCAGATTCTGCGGATGGGAGATCAACCCTGGGGTTGGATGGAGAATCAATGGCTGATTTAGCAGGTGAGGCCAAAGGAAGGGAAACAAGGCCAATATGGTGCTATGAGGATTACTTTGCTCTTCAACTGGCGGGCTTTCTTCAGAAACTGCTGGGGAATGAGGGGGAGAGGTGGAAATGCATAAAGCAGACCAGAGGGCCAATTGTGGACTAGAGCGTCCCTGAGTGACTGTCCCGAAGGGGGAATCAGAGCGAAATAGTTGCTGCATTTGTAGTTAGTCAGGGATGCAAAGTGGTTGCAGCAAGGAAGACCCCAGCAGTTGAAAATCTCTGCCACTATCAAGGGATGCAGTGACCACTCATGAGGTTGTAGAATACACCTGCTGAGTCTGTCTGCTATCACACTGGAAATCCTGGGAATGTGCGTTGCTAGAAGAAAGTGGTTGGTAACCCATCACCCATTGCCATATCCTCATGGCCTCTCGACAGAGTGGGTAAGATTTGGTTCCACCTTGTTTGTTGATGTACCACACCACTACCATGTTTTCTGACTGTATCACAATAGTCCCAGATGGCAGCAGAGGATGAAATACTTGCAATGCCAGCAGCACCGCCCTCAGCTCTAGAATATTTATATGCAGATGGGCCTCCATTTCAGACTAAGCACCTTGGACTGTCTGTCCCTGAAATAGCCCCCCACCCCATCAGGGAGGCGTCTGTAGTCACTGCAGCCTTGGGCTGTTGGGGGGAGAAGAGGCGAGATCATTGCGACGGATTGTGTGCCATCCACCAATTTAGATCTTGTCTGCACCTGTGAGTTACCAGAATCTTGGCTGAAAGAGGGTACTGAATGGGATATCATTGGGTGAGCAGTAGCCATTGTAGAAGCCTCATGTGAAACCTGGCCAGGGGGGCAATCGTAATGGAGGATGCCATGGAACCAAACAACTGGAGAACAGAATGAGCTGTGGATTTCTCCCTTGAAAGGATTGGAATCAGTTGCTGCTTCATCCTTAGAATTCTGTGCTCTGGAATGGATGCTCTGCAATTCTTTGTATTCAAGATGACCCCTATGAATTCTGTGGACAGAGATGGGGTGAGATTGGATTTTTGCCAGTTTATGGTTATTCCTAGCCTTTCTGCAGTGAGGAGAGAGAGTATGCCAGGGGTTCTTCCAATAGATGTCTGGTGGGGGCGGAGATGTGTCAGTCGTCTAGGTATGGAAACACCTGGAATCCTTGTAGTCGCAAGTGAGCTGTGACGACTGCCATGCACTTTGTGAACACTCTGGGGGCTGTAGAGAGTCCAAAGGGCAATACTCTGAACAGGTAATGACTGGCTCAAGCACGGAAGCGAATGAATCTTCTTGATGGTCTGCCCACTTTTATGTGGTAGTACGCATCTTGAAGATCTATCGAGCACATCCAATAGTCTTTTCCCAAAAGTGGAAGGATAGACTGCATTGTGACTATCCGGAATTTCTGTACTTTTACAAACTTGTTCAATACACTGACATCCAAAATTGGTCTCCAGTCCCCGGTTTTCTTTGGCACCAAAAATAGTCTCGAGTAGAATCTGGATCCTATCTGGTCTGGAGGGACTATTTGGATGACTCTTTCTTAGCAGCTTTGAAATCTCTAATGCTGCTTCTTCCCTTTGACCGGGTGGAATGTCGGGTAAGCTTGTTAGGGGAGCGGGACAAAGGTAGAAGGGGATATGATAACCTCTGGTTATTATCCTTTGTACCCAAGAATCGGTGCTAATGGTTAGCCAGGCAGAAGGGTACAAAGAGAAATGACTCCCAACTACTTCCAGAGGAAAGCAGTTGGACCGCTCTTCTGGTGCGCTGGTAGGATTGGCCACGGAAAGAATCCCTAGAACCCTGGTTATGCGGACCCCCTCTGCCCCAAAAGGGGCATAGTTTCCCCTTCTACCTCTAGGGGAGAACTCGGCCTGTGTGTCATAGAAAGAACCTTGAGACTTTTGTGCCATATCTTCCCACTCTTCTGGTTTCTGGAGAAAGCCTGTTGAGGGGAAGAATAACGAACACCCACAGCAGAAAGAGTCTTACTGTCCTGTTCACATCTGGCCAGTGTGCTTTTAACCTTTGGTCCGAACAATGACAAGGCTTCGATGGGAGCATTGAGAAAGGAAGCCTTGAAGAGTTCCGTGAAATTACACAAGCGCATCCAGGCATGTCGTTTCAGAACAATGCCTGAACCCACCACTCTAGCTGCTCCTTCTGTTGCATGAGATAATAAGGCACTTGGAGGAGTTAGATATTGATTCGATGGTGGCTAGCTGTGAGGCCACTTTGTCATGGACCTCATCAGACACAGCTCCAGGCAAAGTTTCAGACAGCTCAGAAATTAGGTCTCTTTGAAGCCTGGTAAAATGTGCCATATAGTTCAGGAACCTGACTGCAAAGGTCAATGATGCAAAAGTAAACTTCCCTATTTCGTCCAGAGCCCGGGAGTCTTTGTTGGGCGGATAGACAGTCTGGCTTTCTTCTTCCACCAGGTCCTTTTTAGTTGTGGCCACCACCACCAAAGCATCTACAGGAAGACCTTTGGACCAATGGGGATCACTAGCAGGAGGGGACAAAATTTTATCTGGCCACAGGGAACAGCCTCAACAGTGTCAGGAGCCTTCCACACACGCTGCACGACGAGCCGGACAAGTTCATCGGCAGGTGGAGTAACCCAGGAGGTAGGGGGCTGAGCAGGAAAGGCCTGTAGGAACACAGACTCTTCAGATGTCGGGTTAGAGGGCTGCCAGTCACCTCTCTGTTTAAGGATTTCATGGATATCACCAAAGGATACCTCAGACGGTGATCGAGGGGACCCTTTCCCATCATCAAAGTCTGTGTTTTCAGTAAGGGATTCCTCTGTGGAGTCCATGTGCTTCCTCTTGCACGAGCTCTTTTGATGATCTTCCTCAGAAGGAGAAGCTGGGGAAGACAGCTCAAAAAGGGGTCTCCTGTGGGAGTATGTCCTGAGGCTCTTGCGCCCAGTGTCTGCTAGGAGCGGCTTGTGTACATTGTGGTCCAGAGGAGGGTAGGGAGAATGATAACACAGGATCGCCAACCGATGCCAGAGCCTTCTCCATAAGCTAGAAGGCTGGTCGACCTGAAGAGGGATGGGGGCCCAGGGCAGGGGTCACCCCTCAACTAAGTGGCGCAGCCTGCCGAATCAGAGTCCCTGGATGGCTGTGAAATGCCAAAGTATTTACGCCACAGCTGACATTCTGGGCCATGACAAGACTCTCCTGTCATAAAGGCAACTGCAGCTCCTTCGTGAGGTCCATAAAAGGAACCGTAGTGTGGGGAAGACTGTGCTATATCAAGGGGCTTCAAAGGCAAAGAAGGAGGAGAATAAGTAGGGGTCTTTGGTAAAGGGTGATCACCCCCGAAGGAAGGATAGGTCCTGGGGGTGGGATACCTCTGGCCAAATGCACTTGATCCACAAGACGCAACACAACATCGTGTTCAGAGAGGCTTCTAGCAGATTTCACGGACATGGCTGAGGGAGAGTCAGGTCTACCCAAGGACGGAGCAAACTCGGTGCACACCATGGAGGTGGTCTGCACTGAGAACAATGGAGCAGTAATGGACTCAACTACTGGTGTCTGCACTGAGGAAATCATCAATGCCGAAGGCATGGTCTGCACAGACGATGAGGTCGGTACCGAAGTGGCTGTCGGCGTTAAGGCCTGAGCTGAAAACATTGTGACGAAAACTGAATGGTCGGTACCAAGAGGGTAGTCGGTGCCGGGTAAGTTGTCGGTGCCAAAAAGGAAATGGGCGTTGAAACATCCATCGACGTCATAACAGTCTGCATTGACTGGACAGTCGGTGCCGGTAAGGGAGTCTGAACAGAGGAGCTCCTCGGTACTGATGCGGTATGGGGCACACTAGTCGGTGCAGAGGTCTCAGATGGCGCCGATGGCCTCGGTGCCGAAGGTCTAGGCACCGAAAGTGCTGGAGCCGAAGAATTCTAATCCGAACTGGAAAGCTTAGCTTTCTTGGGTCTCGGTTCCTGAGGGTCCCCAGCTATGTTCATCACTCTTTTTCTTATGGGATCTTGGTGGGGTCGAAGCCTCCGACCAAGAAATAGCCTCTGAAAAAGGAGATTTAAATAGCCCCTTCAATATTAATTTATTTTTCCTCTCAATTAATGTCCTGTTAGAGAAATTCTTACAAATCCCGCAAGGCGGGTCAACTGTTAAACGAGGCACACCCAAGCAATAGACACACAGGGAATGTGCATTTGAAGTAGGTAATTTATGTCCACAATCTAAACATCTTTTAAACCCTGGGCTATCATGTTTGTTAAGGAAAGAAAGAGAAAAAACAGAAAAATACCAGCAATGGTACAAAAAATACCCGAAGGTAAGAAGGAAAAGGGGTTTACCAACGATGGTAAAAAAGGAATGACCTCGCAGTAAAAAGAGAGGAAAGGAGTTGAAAAGGATTCGAAAAAGGGTAGTCACTAAATGTGATAAGGTAAGAGATAACGATCTAATAAATTCTGCTATGCCCTTTTTCGAGGTTAGTATACTGTGCCTCTGTCTAACAGTGACACAGAAGTGATACCCGGGGTAAACCTACGATCCCCCATCCACTCATCAAGATTCCTCTTGAAGAGGCACTCTGCCTAACCTGGACTGGGATTTTATTCCAGAGTGAAGGGAGCCTCTGGGTTATGAATCTGTCCCTCCAGCATGTCCTATTTATTTCAGTGCTGAGGTTCAAGTCTCTCGAGCACATAGCTCGATGGGATTTGGATTTTCTGAGGTGCAGCATGTCCATTAATTCCAATTTGGACATGGCTTTATACATCAGGCACAGATCGCCTCTGAGCAGGCGGTATGCCACTGAGTAGAGCAGGAGTTTCTTTAACCAGGCAGCATATGGCATCTGTTTGAGCCCTTTGATCCTCTTGGTGACGTACTTTTGGGGTCTTTCCAGTTGCTGCAGGTGTCTGGTAAGGTACATCCCAAAAGGGATATTGTACTCAATTATGGGCCTGATGAGGGATGAGTAAAGAGGCACAATGACCTACCCTGATCTAGATGTGAATCCCTTCATGATTAGGTGGGCTATATAAAATGTTTTTCTAACCACTTTGGCCACGTGGTTGTCAAATGAGAGATTGCTATCAACTTGGGTCCCCAGGTCCCTAATTACTTCTTCCATACTTAATGGATTACCACCTATGTGGTAATTTGTGGGCACTTTGTTTTGCCAAAGGGGATGACTATACACTTTTTGGCATTTAGCTTGAGGCCATGGCTCTGGCACCAGTTGTCTGTTTCTATGAGGCCCTTTTGGAGGATGCTTGTGTCGGCTGGAGAGTCGATTATAGCACCCAGTTTGCAGTCATCTGCGAACTTGGTCAGCCACAGTCCTTCCGTGTTGGCCTGTACCTCCGAGAAATATATACCAAACAGGAGAGGTCCCAGGACTGAGCCTTGTGGGATGCCACTTGTAACTGGTTTGGAGTCTGACATGGCTCCAGCAATTCTAACCATGTGGGTTCTGTCCTTGAGCCAGTTTGCAACCCATCTAGTGACATAGGGATTTATATTTAAGCTGGTGAGCTTATCTATAATGCCAGAGTGGGGTATTGTATCGAAGGCTTTTGCGAGGTCCAGGTAGGCTGTGTGGACCACCTTCCCCTCGTCAATGGTCTTGGTGACCGTTTCAAAGTAATCGACCAGGTTTAAGAGGCAGGATCTGCCCTTAAATCCAAACTGGGTAGGATCCAGTGTCTGTAGGTCCCCAATATCTTTTTTTATGAGGTCCATGATGATCCTTTCCATAGCTTTGCAGACCAAGCAAGTCAGGCTTATGGGGCGATAGTTTCCAGGATCCGTTGAGGCACCACCTTTGTGGAGAGGGACCACTGTTACTGTACGCCACTCTTTGGGTACATATCCTGTGGTAAGGCTGAGACTGAACAGTAGTTTTATGTTTGGGTTTAGCTCTTCTTGGAGTTCATGTAGGATGCAGCCCTGGACACCGTCTGGTCCCATTGATGCTGTGTTTTTTGCTTTGGAGAGGGCAGCTCTTATGTCAGGGGGGCAGCACTCTGCTGGGATAGATATTTGCCCTTTTGGTGGGGAGAAGTTTGCGCTGAACCTGTCAGCTAGGATGTTGGCAATGTCTGTGGGTTCGGTGCATTTTTTGTCTTTTTGGACTAATTCTGAGCATATCTGGGAATTCCCACCCAGGTTCCTAACATAACTAAAGAAAGCCTTGTGATTATCCTTAGTGTCCTGTGCAATTGTTCTCTCGAAGCTGGCCTTAGACGATTTTATGAGTGCCCGTAGTTTTTTGCTAACACTGATCAGAGATGCCTTCCCTTTTTGGGATTTTGCTCTATCATGTAGTAGCTTCCTCCTTCTATTGTATAGTTTGTTTATGGCTGAGGTCCACCAGACAGGGCGTCTGCCTTTGGAGGATTGGGTCTTGGTTTTATTTGGGATTGCATGATCCATGCATTCCTGAAGGTGTTCATAGAATGCGTTTATAAAGGATTCTGCGGTCTGGGCCGTATTTTCCACAGGCCCAGGGGCTTTGAAGGATTCCACCTCGGTTTTGAGGAGTGTGAAATTTGCTTTAGAGAAGTTTTTCACTGTGGTTTTCTGGGCAGGGGGTGGGGTCGGGATGTGAATATCCACTGAGATTAGTTTACGGTCTGATCTTACCAGTGAGGGATACACTTCTGGTCTAGAGCATAGAGTCCCCATTTTGGTGATGATCAGGTCCAGTATGTTTTCCCCTCTTGTGGGAGTGGTAACAAGTTGTTCCATAGCATTTGAGTTTATAAATTCTAGGAACCTTTGAGCTAGGGTGTTGGAGCTAGAGTAATGCTCCCAGTCTATGTTTGGGTAGTTGAAGTCACCCAATATAATGGTGTTTGGAGAGACCTTCATATTTTCCAGTGTTCTCAGGAAGGCCGAGTGGGGCTCCTGGGTTTGGGAGGGTGGTCAGCAGCAGGCTATAACCTGGAAGGCAGTTTTACCCACTGTTAGTTGCACATGGATAGTCTCTGATGCTTCGTGCTGTGTCACCAACCTGGAGGTGTGAGCATCTTTGATGAATATCGATACTCCCCCTCCTTTTCTGGTTCGGTCCAAGTTTTGGGGCCGAAAAGCATGGTATGAGGTATAACCTGGTAGTGCTGGGGTGCTCTCGGGAGCCTTGAACCAGGTTTCTGTTACTGCACAGATATCGATGTTCTTCATGCTAAGGAGAGTTTCGAGTGTATGCATCTTGAGGTTTAGACTTCTGGCGTTGAGTAGCATTACTCTTAGTTTCTTATCCCTTATGATACCTATGAAGGTGGGTTTGTCTTTTGAGCCTTGCCTAAAAATGGCAAGAGCCTTTGCCAATATCCAAAAGCCCAAGGGTGACAGGTGCAAGCCGTCCCTAGCGAAGCATCGTGGCTTGTTGAGCATGTCATCCCAGGCTGACAGGCATTGGATCCCCTTTGAATGACACCAATACTTAAGCCAATTGTTGAAATTGATCATCTTGTCTTCATATTGTGGCATCATTCTTGGTGAGGGTAAGATGCTACTCAAGGTCAGGGTCATACCGGCCTGGGACACATGCTCAGAGAGCTCCTCTATGTCTCTTTTCATGTAGTCCAGGGAGGTATGTCTCAGGTCATTCACACCAGCATGGACAATGACTGAGTCATATTTATACTTGCCTTGAAGTGACCTGAGTGCTTGTGTTATGTGGCAGATCCTAGCGCCAGACAGGCAGCTCACCGTGACCTTCTCCTTGTTTAGCGGGACGTCAGTGTGCCTGACGAGAGAGTCACCTATTACAAGTGTATCAGGTGTGTTGTTTAGACTTAAGGGCTGTGACTGTTCGGCACACTGGCTTTGTGAGCTATGTGTTGCACGTGTTTTGTTTTGGGGTAGCGGTTGCTTGGGTGTCTGCTTAGGAGGTCTCTGCTGCTTAGGCAGATTTTTATTTAGAGCCTCCAAATATGTTTTTGTGTGTTTATGTGCTTGGTTTGCTGTCGTGGTAGGTCTATGTGAGACTGGAATTGTAGTGAGTGTGGTTTCCTTCTCCTCCTGACAGGTTTCGCCAGTTCTGAGTTGAGAGAGCTTAGCCTCCAGTTTGGCTATATGGTTGCATCTCTCACATGTGTTGGAATTTGTTGGGAGAAGGAGAGGGTTGTATGTGTACCTGAGGCAGTTGTAACATTGCCTCAAGATTCCCAGATTCACCAGCTGGACCGGAGAGGAGATTGACAACTGACCTTTGGACATGCTAGAATAGTGTTGGGAATTCCTTTATAATTGAAAAAAAAGGGCCAATGGGGAACAAGGTACTCAAGGGGAGTTTGTGAGGGTGTAGTGCTTTTAATTTTTTAGTGCTGACTTATATAATTGCTTTAGTGAGCAAGTGCCAGGTAACTTAAATGCAGACACACAGGGAATGTGCATTTTTGTGAAAAAAAAGCTGTCTTAGAATTTAGTATGAAAAAAAACATTGTACTTCGCTCAAGAGAAGTAGCTTGACACGACTGAATGGCGACGCGGCAAACGAAATCGGAGGTAACAGGGAGAGGGGAATTCTGGGTAAGAGTTTTTAGCTTGAGAGTTTGTAGCTGGTGCAAGCTTGGAAGATGGCTGGCTTGGTTCCGAGGTCAGAACCGATACCCACATGTAAGGACTGAACAAGGATTAACAATATCAGATTTAATATTACCCATTCTGGCAGCAATTGGTCTTTAAGTCAAAAAGCTCTGGAGGAATCCATACTAAACTGGAGTTATGTCCTTTGACTGCTTAGTTGCTAAATGTAGTATCTCTTCCTCTAATGCTTGGTAACAACAACCTCATGGCCTGGTCCCTTGTTAAAGTAGGTAGACCTTCCTTAAATCAGAAGGGCACCAACGTGCTCCTTATTTTCATACAGTTAAAGGAATCCTTTGCACAAAGTGCTAGATGTTTCATATGTTTAGTGCAAAATGTTCAGGCTTAAGGGCCATTGAAGAAGAAACTGACTCCATAAAGAAACATCAAACACTATCTCCCATCCATAACTCCAAGTTTTCCTTAAATGAAATGATGCTCCCCAATAATCATATGTGTTCAGCTCCTAGCAATTATCTTAGTGATAAAATTATTCCTTAGATGTGTTGTTGGGATTAACGCAAAAGTTGACAACATTGTATTTGTAGGTTTTTTGGGTCAGGTAATAAATAAAGATCAAATACAGATTGTAATATCTCATATATTTATGTACTCTGTATGCAGTAAATTGCTTTGCCCAGATAGTATCTATGATATTAGATAAATACATTTATTTTTTTGCACCTTTCAGTGCAGCCTGAACAGATTATTTTAGTAAATTCTCTCTGGGCAGACTCAAGCCTGTTCAATTGTTTCCTAATGAAAATACATAACAAACTGTTGTATTCCAGGATCAGTCATGTGTAATTAGTAGACAAAGTAACAAGACACTTTATTCATCCCTCAGACATATAGATTGAAACAATAAATCATAACTGAGTAAGAGCACACTTTCTAATAATGCTTGTGTGTCTATCCATGAGAAGTCTGAGGAAATATTAATACCCAGATCATTCAATGATAATCAAACTCTTGAAGAGGTATTAACAAATATTTTTTTTTATTTGAGGTTTACCAAAGTATATTACCCAACATTTGGTTTGGCCAAATTGAAGGCTGACTAATTTTGCCCAGTCAGAGAAAAAAACTCTTCTCCCTGGGCCTCCGCTGAAAATGGGCCTTTGGCCCAACTGGACATTCCCAGTAAACAAATGTAAAATAAATAAATAAAATAAACTTTAAAGTTTTATTAAAGTTGAGTATAGCTCCTTCTGAAATGATAACGCACCCTATTTTACAATCATTGGCATACCAACAGTATCTGTTAATTGGGCTAATAGAAAGTACCAGGTTGAACAGAAAAAGATCCCAGGATGTTGTACTGGGGTACACCTGACACTACAGGCAAGTATTCAGACAGAATGCCTTGAACTTAAAATACATAGAGTCCTACCAGATACCCAGTTGTTAATCAAATTAAGTATTTATACTTCTGTAATACTTGGCAGTACTGAGTAATGCAAAAGAAATTCAAATGCTTTGGCTAGATCCACATACACGACCTCAGAGCATAGGCCCTGGTGAATAACTTATTTATTTATTTACATTTATTAACCGGGAGTGCCCGACTGGATGTAGGTACATTTTCAGCGGAGGCCCGGGGAGAAAAGCTCCACAGTTAAACTAAACAGACAGTAGTTACATTGGATTACATAGCAATTACTTACAACATATTTACAGATGAAGAACATAGTACATCAGTAGACAAGTAGAATCTTTATATGTGAAGTACATAACAGACATTAACAAATGTTACAATAAAAAGTTCCTGCTGTATAAGTACTAGGCTTATGAGCATCTGAGCTTGCGAAAATCAAGGTACTTAGCGGAGTGGAAAGAAAGGTAGCGGTTGGATGGGGTGAGTGATATTAGAGTGGGAGTTGCAAGGGCATAGCCAGCATGTTTTTAGGTGCACTTTTAGTAAAGTTTTGAACTTGTCTGATTTCATCATAAAATTCCATCACATTGGTTAAAATGAATTTACCTATAGTAAAATCATATTGAATCATGCACTCCAGAATGTTTTTTAGGATCTAGTAAAAGATTCAGTAACCATCCCTCATAGTATTTACAGATCAAAGATGTCAGAATGATCAGACAACAATTAGACATTTCCAACCGGTTACCTTTTTTTTGTGAATAGGTGTAATTCTAGATGTCTTCCAACAGTTAGGGACAATATAATGTATCAATAGAACGTTAAATATTTTATATAAAATGGAACATACTTCCATCTGCAGTCTTCGTAGAGTTATTGCTGGAGGACCGATAAAATCTGATCTGAAATTCTACAGGTATTGTAGGGCAGATTGCCAAGTCAGTGGGTACTGATGGAAGGTATAGGTACAGTATAAGAAGCTGTATTAACAGATTCTGAGAAATAAGAATTACAGTAAACTCTCAGTTAACCGGCACCTATGGGGATTGGTAGATGCCAGATAAGTGTAGTTTCTAGTTGCTTGAGAGTTACTATTAAAAATAGACCTGACAAATACTGCACCCTATAATATACCATACCGTACCATAAACACTGTATTGATTTCATTTTAATATTAAAATACAGTAATTGAAAGCCTGGCTGGAATAATAATAATATTTTAAACTTATATTTCCGCTAGAAAGTGTGGCAGGTGGAATGGTTTTCAGTGGCACACTGAGTGGATTGGAATTTAATTAATTAAAAGAGATAGAGAGACAGACAGAGTGAATGCATGTCTGAAAGCAGAAGCAACTGTGTGCGAGAGATCAGAGAGTGTATGAAAGCTGAAGAGAGTGTGTGTGAGAGATCTGAGAGAGAATGTGCAATCTGATGCAAACTGACTGGAGCGAGTGTTGACATTTTAGCAATTTAAATTATTTGGTTCGACTTGCTCTCAGGTTGGGGAGAAAGGGAATTTATTTTCATTTTCCTTTTTAAAATTCAAACTCTAAAAACATAAGATATGTTTCTGTGGGGGGGGGTGGACAAAGTGTAACACATGAAAAACTGAATTGTTCATACTGTACTGTATTTCTTCAATTTTCTTCTGGTTGCTTGAGATCCAATTAACTGAGATTTTACTGTAAAAGCTCTGCACATCTTTCTTTTATTTGCAATAATTTCATTACTGAGAGAAACTGCCAATAGTGGGTCCTATTTTCTAGTACAAAAATTTACATTTATGAAATATTTTCTTATTTACCATGTTAGTCACCAGTTTGGGCTAAAAAAAAGAAGTTATGTCTTACCCTAACATTCCATCATTTTCCTTTTTGATGGGGAACACATTTATGTAAAATTTGTAGGAAGAAGAAATGTTACTTTAAAAAATACAAAAAGGACCAAGCCACCTGTAAAAAAAATCTAGTTAAAATGTATAAAAAAAAAATTAAAAAATAGCAGAATTGCAGTATGAAAAATTATGATCTGATGTTGTAAATCTTTGTTTATTCATTACAAATAGGACTTCAGTTCTGTCCTCGGAACTGATACGGCCGTTTCCAAGCTCACGCCAGACAAAAACTCTCAGCTAAGACCTACCCATAATGCCCCTCTCCTAGTTACTTCAGATTGAGTTTGCCCACCCCTATATAATAGAGGTAGTAATAGAAAAATAGTAGAAGGCTCTGTCTGAATAAATACCCTAACCAGGAGTTCCTAAAGTCCACCGGGAGTCCAGGCAGGGGGGAAGGAGGGCAGGAAATAATGAATGAACAAAGATCTACAACACAGATAGAATGTTATGGTAAGACATAACTTCTTTATCTGATGTTGTAAATCTTTGTTTATTCATTACAAATAGGACTGAGTCCCCAGCTACTTGACCAAAAAAAGACCAAAAGATACTAGTCCCCTGGAGGCCAAATCTAATTTGTAATGAGAAATAAAGGTATGAGTTCTTGCCCAAGTGGCTGCTGTGCAGATATCATCCATAGAGGCTCTGGAATGAAATGCTACAGAAGTAGCCATAGATCTGGTAGAATGAGCCTTTATTCTGGAAGGTAAGAAAGAAGTAATGTCTTACCATAATGTTCCATCTGAGTTGTTGATCTTCTTACAGTCATCACGGATGGGTTCGGTTCCGAGCCCTTGGGACCAAGTCGGCCTTATACCAAGCTTGCGTGCACCAAAAACCCTCAAGCCAAGCTGCTACCCACAATACCCTTTGCTCAGTTACCTCAGATCAAGTTTGCATGCAACATATAGAGAAAGAATAAGCCAGAGGCCATCTCTGTGCAGAAACTCTAATACACCATGAAGACCCAAAAGATCTGCCAGGAACCTTAGGAGGGGGTTGGTGGGAGGGTGTGATGACTGGAAGAGCAACAACTCAGATGGAATGTTATGGTAAGAGATAACTTCTTTATCTGAAGTTGTTAATCTTCTTCCTATTCATCACTGATGGGACCGAGTCCCCAACTACTTGGAGAGCTTGGGTGGCCCTTATGGAAGAACATTCCTGAGAACCATTGAGCCAAAGGCCACTCTTCCCCTGGAGATTAGATCCAATTTGTGGGGCTTAGCCCAAATGGCAGCTGCACAAATGTCATCCATGGAGGCCCTAGAGTGGAAGGCAATAGATGCTGCCATAGCTCTACTTGAGTGAGCTTTAATTTGGCCCGGCTTAGATCCCTCCATAAGTGAATATGTGAAGGCGATACAATCCCGGAGCCATTTAGACAAAGTAACTTTTGATACTGCACCTCCCACTCTAGGGCCTGCAAAAGAAATGTAAAGCTGGTCTGACTTGCAGAATGATTTAGTTCTGTCCAGATAAAAGCTTAATTAGCTATGAGCATCCAGGGAATGTAGGCAGTATTCTCCCTTGTTTGAGTAATTTGGGAAAAACACCGGGAGCTCAATGGACTGGTTAATGGAAAAGTCCAAAACCACTTTTAAGAGGAAGGATAGGTTAGTTCTAAGTGAAACTCTGTCCTTATGAAAGATCAAATAAGGGCTCTTGATACATAATGCTTGTAATTCCGAAATTCACCTTGCTGAAGTTATAGCCACCAGGAATAAGGATTTCCAAGATAAGAATTTTAGATCACAGGTGGCAACCAACTCAAATGGGGGCAGAGAGAGAGCCTGCAAAATCCAGGACAAATTCCATGCCTCCACCAGCTGTCTAATGGGAGGCCTGCTGTGAAAAATACCCTTGAGGAAGGTCTTGCAAAGATGAGAGGAGATAAGTGGTACTCCTTCAGACTCGTTATGGTAGTTGGAAATAGCTGCTAGATGGACTCAATGATAAGCTGAGGCACCTTTGTCGAACAGCTGAGCCGGATAATGAAGAATAGCGGCTACGGGAGCTGAGAACGGGTCTAGTTCCTGATTATGAGACCAAAGAGAGACTCCTTTCCATTTATCCTTGTAAAGTTTTCTTTTGGATGGCTTATGAGAAGCCAAAATAATATCCCGGACAGGTGAAAAAAGGGTTTCTTGCCTGGCAACTAACAGAAGTGGAGAAACCAAGCTGTCAGCTTGAGGGTAGGCAGATTCGAAGGAGTCAGCCCTTGTGGGTGAGAAATTAGGTCCTGACGAGTGTCTAGGATCCAAGGAGGTCATAAAAGATGAGGTCGGAGGAAGGGAAACCACACTTTATGAGGCCAAAATGGAGCAATGAGGATCACTTTGCTTCTCAACCAAATCGCCTTCCACAGAACGAGGGTAATCAGAGGAATCGGAAGGTAAGCATAAAGGAGACCCATGGGCTAATCGTGGACTAGAGAGTCTCTTGGTGACTCCCCGAGAGGGGGAGAGAGGGCAAAGTAGCTGCTGCATTTTGCATTTAAAGGGGAGGCAAAAAGGTCACAGCATAGCTGGCCCCAGCGACTGAAAATTTCTGTCACCGCACTCTGGTCGAGAGACAACTCGTGCGGTTGAAGTATGCATCTGCTCAGTCTCTCCGCAATCACGTTGGAGCTCGCTGGGATGTGCGTTGCAATCACGAAGCAATTGGAAACTATCACCCACTGCCAGATTCTCATGGCTTCGTGACAAAGGGGGTAAGACTTGGTCCTTCCCTGTTTATGTACAAGACCACGGACATGTTGTCTGACTGGACAGCAATCGTTCCAGATGGAAGAAGTGGATGAAAAGCTTGCAACGCCAACAGCACCGCTCTTAACTCCAGGACATTGATGCAAATTGACCTCTACATTGGACCATGTGCCTTGGACTGACTTTCCCTGGAAGTGGTCCCCCCACCCCATCAGGGAAGCATCCGTGGTCACTGTGGTGCTGGGCTGTGGAACCTGGAAAGGATAATACCAAAGATTTTCGTCTGTATGCATCCACCAAAGAAGATCTTGTTTGCAAATGCTGGTGATGAGAATCTTTTGAGTTCAGGGGGTGAAGATTGGGTATCCACTGGGCCTGAAGGAGCCATTGTAGTAATCTCATGTGTAGTCTGGCTAAGGGGACTATGGGGATGGCTGCAGCCATAGATCATTGATTTCTTCCAGTGTATGGTGATGCCTAATGACTCCGCTAGGGACAAGGTGTAGCGGAGGTCCCTGACCAGGAAATGCTTGATGGGGGCAGAAAGAAGTCAATTGTCTAGATATGGAAACACCTGGAATTCCTGAAGTCTCAAATGAGCTGTTACCACTGCCAGACATTTTGTGAACACTCTGGGGGCCATTGAGAGACCGAAAGGCAGGGCTCTGAATTGGTAGTGATTGGATCCCAGCCAGAAGCTCCTGGAGCGCTTGTCCATCTTGATATGGTAATACGCACCCCGGAGATCTAATGAGCACATCCACACACCCTCCTGCAGATAGGGGAAGATGGACTGAATCGTGACCATGCGGAACTTAGTCAGAACTACTGATTTGTTTAGATGACTGAGATCCAGAATGGGCCTCTAGTCCCCTGTTTTCTTTGGCACCAAAAAGAATCTTGAGTAGAACCCTGATCCGCACTGATCTCAGGGGACCTTTTGGATGGCTTGTTTTTGAAGTAGCTTTCGTATCTCAGAAGCTGCCTCCTCCCTTTGACTGGGTGGAACATTGGGAAGGGATTTCGGTGGTCTTGGATAGGATACTAGTGGAATATGGTAGCCTCTGATAATTATTCTTTGCACCCACTGATCATTCGTAATGGACAGCCAGGCATCTTGGTGCAGAGAGAAACATGCATGGACTGCTTCCAGAGGAAAGCCATCGGGCAGTGCCTCAGGAGTGCTGATATGGTCTACCTGAGAAGGAATCTCTGGAGCCCTGGTTCTGGGGACCCCCTCTGCCCCGAAAGGGACATCTTCCATTATTGGAACACTCTCTGCCTCTGGAGGAGTCCTCACCAAGTGCATCTCGGAAAGGACCTTGAGACTTCTTGTGCCACATTTTTCCGCTCCTCTGGTTCCTGGAGAATGAACGCTGAGGTTTGGAAATGCGTAGGCCAACAGCAGACAAAGTCTTCCCATCTTGCTCACACCTGGCTAGTGTATCCTTGACCTTCACACCAAACAGAGCCGAGGGCTCAATAGGGGCATTTAGAAAGGAAGACTTGAAGGAGTCCGTGAGGTCACAGATGCACATCCAGGCGTGAGGTCTCATGACTACGCCTGCACCTGCAGCACTAGCTAATCCTTCAGTTGCATGTGACAGCAACCTCATGGATGAATTAGAAATGGATTCTAGGGTGGCAAGTTGGGAAGCAACCTTATCTCGTGGTCCATCCAATACTTGACCCACGAGGGTTCCGGAGAGTTCAGAGATTTCTCTGGAGCCTCGTAAAATGTGCATTAAAGTTCAGAGACCTAACTGCGAAGGTCATGGACGCAAAGACTCACTTCCCTAACCTGTCCACTGCCCGGGACTCTCTGTTGGGCAGGTGAATAGCAGGACTCTCTTCTGCAAGGTCCTTTTTCATGGCAGCCGCCACCACCATAACGTCCACTGGCAAGCCTCTTGACTAATGGGGTTGATCCTCTGGAGGGTAGAGTACTTTATCTGATCTCCTGAGGATGGCCTCAACGGAGTTTAACCAGTTCATCGGCGGGGGGGGGGTCACCCAAGAAGTAGAGGGCCGAAGGCGAAAAGCCTGCAGGAATACGGATTCCTCTGAGGAAGGGGTTGAGGACTTCCAGTCACCCCTCTGTTTCAAGATTTCCATGATGTCCCCGAAGGAGACATCAGGGGGTGACAGTGGGGACACTTCCCCATCATCATAGTCCATATCCTCTGTGAGTGACTCCTCTGGGGAGTCAGTGTGTCTCCTCTTACACACCTGTTTCCGAGGGGGTTCTTCAGTGGGAGCATCCCAAGAAGACTCGGAAAGTGAAATGCCCTGAACAGGGGTCTCCTGGGCCTTGCACTCTCGGGGTCCTGGGGATACTGACTTTGACAGCTATGGCTCAGAGGGAACTCAGGGAATAACCAATTGTGGAGGAATGTTGGCAGCAAGTGTCCTCTCCATCACCTGGATAGTGGGCTCGCCCGAAGAGGAATAGGAGCCCGGAATCAAAGAAGACAGAATTGGAACCGGGGTCACACCCCGCTACAGACAGACCACCCCTGGGGATGGAGCCTCAATCAAGCTCAGAGCGGTAGTCACCCTCTGCTCTGAAGTCAGGGCCAACATAACTGTCAGAACTGACACCGGGACAGGGGACTCAACCCCCCAAGCATGAGATTGAGGAAGGGTGGGTTTTGAAGGAACCGGCACCCAAAGGGATCTCAGAGCCTTGGACAGAGTTGCTGTCTGCACCAAGGAAGAAATTCCTCTAGTAAAAGTTGGATAGATGAGCCTTGGAACCGAGGGGTCCAAGGGAGGAGAGTAAGTAGGGGTTGGAAATGCCCCCCCACCCTAACAGGGAAGCGTCAGTGGTCACTGTGGCCATGGGCTGGGGAAGACAGAATGGTTGACACCAAAGATTCGTTTGTGGCTTCATCCACCATAGCATTTCTTCCTTGCAACGGTTTGTAAGACATATCATGTGGTCGAGTGGGTGAGTTTGAAATGACCATTGTGTGAAAAGGAGCCACTGCAGGATTCTTATGTGCAGCCTCGCCAGTGGTACTAATGTAATGGCAGCCACCACGAAGCCTAAGAGTTGCAGTACAAGACGTGTTGGTACATAGGTCTGAGGAAGAAGGTCTTGGATTTGGCATCTTATTTTTGAAAGCATGTGAAGGGGGAGAGAAGCTTGACAGGATGTTGTGTTGAAGACCACTCCAATAAATTCCAGTGTCTTCAGTGGGGACATTTCAGATTTGTCCTTGTTGATTGTAATCCCCAAGCGGAGAGTGAGACCTTGAGTTTAAGAGAGGCTGTGGACTAGGAGATTCCTGGTCAGAGTGATAAGGAGCCAATCGTCTAGATATGGAAACACCTGGAATCCTTGTAGTCGAAGATGAGCTACCGCAACTGCCATACATTTGGTGAACACTCGGGTGGGGGGGCTGTAGAGAGACTGAATGGCAGTGCCCTGAACTGGTAGTGATTGGCTCCCAGCCATAAGCAGAGAAACCTCCGGGAGCGGTGATCCATCTTTATGTGGTAGTACGTGGCCTGGAGGTCTATAGAGCACATCCAGTTGTCCCTCCCTAGGAAGGGAAGACTGGACTGTACCGTGACCATCCGGAATTTTTGAGGTTTGATAAATTTGTTCAACAGGCTGAGATCCAGGATTGCTCTCCAGTCCCCTGTCTTTTTTTGACGCTAAAAAGAACCTAGAGTAAAACCCGGATACTGTCTGGTCTGGTGGGACTATTTGGATGCCTCTTTTTCTTAGCAGCTTTTCTATTTCTAAGGCTGCTAATTCCCTCTGATTGGGTGGTACATCGGGATTTGTTTGACAGGCCTGGGAATTAAATTGAATGATATTTGGTAGCCTCTAGATATTATTCTCTGCACCCAAACATCAGTAGTAATAAGATGCCAGGCTGGTAGGTGCAGAGAAAAACAACCCCCGACTGCTTCCAGAGGAAAGTAATCGGGTCACTGCTCAGAAGCGCTGGTAGGGTCTGGCAGAGAAAGAATCTCTAGCGCCCTGGTTACGTGGACCCCCTCTACCTCGAAAGGGGCGTCTTCCAGATGAGTTGCCCCCCCTGCCCTGGGGGGATTGTTCACCACGAGTGTCAGGAAAAGATCCTTGGGATTTCCTTGAACCACATTTTTCCTCCTTTCTGGTTCCTAGAGTAGGACCTCTGGGGGTTGGAAAAGTGTATGCCCACAACAGACAAGGTATTTCCGTCTTTCTCACTTCATGCAAGTGTGCCTCATACGTTGGGTCCAAAAAGTGCAGATTCGTCAATAGGTGCATTGATGAAGGAAGATTTAAAGGGGTCTGCAAAGTCACACAACCGCATCCAAGCACTACGTCTCATAACAATGCCTGATGCGGCAGCTCGAGCTGCCCCCTCGTTGGTGAGAGATATCAAACGCATTGAGGAGTTCGAGATGGATTCAGGGGTAGCTAGCTGCAAGGAGACAGTGTCACGCACCTCATCAGGCAGTACCACCACCAAATAGGAAGACATTTTGGAAATTAGGTTTCTTTAGAGGGGAGTAAAGTGTGCCAGATAGTTAAGTGACCAAATGGCAAAGGTCGCTGAAGCATAGGTCCGCTTCCCTAGTCTGTCCATGGCCTGGGACTCCCTGTTCGGAGAATGGACAGTGGAACTATCTTCTGCCAGTTTCCTCTTGGTGGCCACAGCCATGACCATAGAATCAACTGTCCACCAGTGGGGCTGGTCTTCAGGTGTAGATAAAATTTTGTCTGGCCTCCGGGGGACAGGTTCTACATTGTCCAGGGCCTTCCAGGCATGCTGCACAATGAGCTTAACAAGGTCATCTGCCGGTGGGGTCACCCAGGAAGTAGATGGCCAGGCATGGAAGGCCTGCAAGAACACTGATTCCTCAGAAGACGGGTTAGAGGATTTCCAGTCTCCCCACTGCTTGAGGATTTCGAGAATGTCTCAGAATGAGACGTCATCTGGGGGAGACTGTGGGGACCCTTCCCCCTCATCATAATCGGTGTCTTCGATGATAGATTCCTCTGTGAAATCAAGGTGCTTCCTCTAGCACCGTTTCTTCCAGGGTGGGTCCCCAGTGGGATCTTCTGAGGAGGACTCCAGAGAAGGGGTTCTCTTCAAAAGGGGGGTCTTGTGACTCCCATGCCCAGGGTCCTGAAATAGGGGGTTGGGACAGCTGCATGCTAGGGGGGGGTTCTGATACTGATGTCACTGGTGCTGACTTTCAGCCTGCGGAGGCAAGGACCCTCGCCATCACCTGGAAAGCAGGCCCGCCCGAGGAGGGATGGGAGCCCAGAACCACGAAGGACAACCCCTGAATTGGGGTCACACCCCGGCCTGAGGAGCTCCAAGGGGACTGGAAGCCATTGAAGCTGTTGACATAGCACCAGCGAAAAAATAGGTGCTGGGCTAGGTACCAAGGTACGGACAGTCCAAGCACTGCTCCAAGAGAGGATCGGCTCCACCGGAGCTGATCCAGCAAGAGTGGTTGATGCCGCCAGGGGAAAAACTGCTGTCGGAGCAGAGTCAGTATGAATTAGGGTGGACATCGGTACCAAGATCTCTGGTACCTGGGTAGAGGCCAGAGGAGGATAAACAGGGGAAGATGTAGTAAAAGATTCTGAGCCAAGCGGGACAGAAGGTCTAGCTGGAATGGGCAATCCCCTAGCTGCCAGAAGCTGGTCCACAACCCGCACTAGATCTAATTCAGAAAAAACCCTGGTGGATCTAAAGGAGGCTGCTGAAGGAAAATCAGGTCTTTCTAGAAAGGAGCTAAACCTCTGCCCCAGAAAAGGGTTGTAAGTTGGAGAGTATCTTGTCCTTGGCAGATATTAGAGTTTTTGTGCCAATGGAGCCGAAGAAACTACTGGCACCACGGCCGGGGATGGTGCTAAAGCAGGGACAGTCATAGGAGCCAATGTCAGATCCAAGGACGGCACCGAAGTCAGTGGTGCCGAGATTGGAACCAAAATAGGGTTGAATATCAAGGACGGCACCGAGGAAGAAGATACAGAGCCTGGTGCCAAAGAGGTCTGTGCTGAGGGTGCCAGCGAAGCACAGAGCCAACTCTGTTCCGTAACTGACGGAGATGCAGAGAACAGAGCGACTCAGTTTTTCCTTGTGTTTTTTGGTTTTTGGAGGGGGTGAGATCTCAGACCCAGACAGAGCCTCCAAAAAAGGTGTCTTGATTAAACCTTTTAAAATAAGCTTATTTTTACATTCTGCTAGTATATGATTACTAAAACTAGCACAAATGTCACAATCAGCTTTAATATGATTCATGCCCAAACAGTAGACACGAGCGTGTCCATCCAAGTTGGGCATCTTACGCCCACACTTGTTACACTGTTTAAACCCCAACTTAGCTTTGTCTGGCATAGCAAGGCAACAAGTCTACCTATAGAAAAAACATAAGAAGGGAGAGAAAAAAGTGAGAGAATACCAATGATGGTATTTAAAAAATACCACAAGTTGTAAGGAAGGGCCTATCAAAGGCAGACAAGAGGGACAGTACCAATAATGGTAGAAATTAAAATTACTAACGTAAAGGGTAGGGAATAGAATTAGGTATAGGCGACAGTGAGAAAAGGCTAAATTGACTAAAAAATTTTGAGGAGAAACTATCTTAAAAAATTACAATTTCCTACTTAGCGTCTTAGCTGAGAGGATGGAACCAAAGTCCTATTTGTAATGAATAAACAAAGATTTACATCAGATCATAATTCTTCATACTGCAATTCTGCTACTTTTTAAAATTTTTTTATACATTTTAACTAGATTTTTTTTTTTTTTTTTTTTTTTACAGTTGACTTGGTCTTTTTTGTATTTTTTAAAGTAATATTTCTTCTTCCTGTAAATTTTACATAAATGTGTTTTTTAACTTTAGAATTAATAAAAAGATGATGTTATTTTACGAGAATTAGTCATCTTTTTTCAAACTGATATCCTGCATCAAATTCTATTTCAACTTTACAGTCCCATTCTCTACCTTAAAGATTTTTAAAAGATTTACATAGTTAAACGTTATTGAAGTCAGACTTTTTCTTCTGGTGAGGTACAGTAACTGGGTCTAGTTGAATACTAAACATTATTGAGCAATGGTATGATCTGCCTAAAGGCTGATCAATACTTAAATTTGAAACATGGTCAATACTATTAATTAATATATGTCAAGAATTGTCTTTTCCCGAGTAGGCTCCTCTATCATTCATGCAACATTTCAAAGAGGCAATTTCTGAAAATTCTTTCTATATTTTTAAGGGAGGAAGAGATTCCAAATTATATGAGGGCAGTTCAAATCACCTTTCAAAAATCACACATTTGTACATTATACAACTTTGCAGGTGAATGAGGCAGTCATGGTGAATAGATGTACAGTATTCACAGACGATTTTCTGTATGCACATGTACTGTCTCTCATGGATGTGTTACCAAGTCAGCAACAATGGTTTCATGATGGGTGTTAACTGAAATTAGCATTCAACACAGTGTGTTGCAAATACTCGGTATAACCAAAGAATAAGATTCTGAGAATCCCATGCTTCAGTTATAACTGCTACTTTAAATTTTATCTTTACGTGTATTTGCCACTTCTTGACTTTTGTTACAGATGCTATGGGCATATCAGCAATAATAAAAGTCCATCACTAATTGCTGCATAACTTCCTCTGAGCGTGTACAATCTAAAACTATTTAAGATGAACTGAAGTTTAGCTTCCTGCTATAATAAGTTTTAATGCCTTCTACTATCTTCTTAGGAACCTCTGATGAAAAGCTGTTAATTTCTCTAAAGATTGTAGCCATTCTAACTACTTTCAACTGTCTAAGCCTTAAGAGATAAGATCACCAATTCCCCTTTTAAGCCTTCTAAGAACCTCAAATTCTCTCCAGAGTTAGCTCCAAAGCCAACTTCAATTTTCTTCTCTATATAAGACTGAATCTCCGTCTTAACTGTTTACACATTACACATCCCCTTTCAGTTCTACACTACCTGTGGCTGTAAGGTGACAAACCCATCTTGGAATGATAAGACAATCCTTTTCTTGCTACCACTAAGATTTAGTATACTCAGTTAATCTCCATAAAAAGAATCCTATTTCCTCCTACTCTTCCTGCTTGGTATCTCATGATCCATGGCCAACAATGTCTCCACTCGGTCTTTAAACTAATCCTTACATCCTGACAATATAAATAGGGAATCACCAGTACCTAGGTCGCAACTCTCTGCCTTATCCCACAAAATCTGTGTATCATGATCAAATATATGTACTGGCACAATCTCTGGTTCAGAGGCTAAAAGTATTCCATCATTACCACTGCCTTAACTTATCTAGACAGGCAATTACATTTTGAGAAATAATATGTAAAAAAACATCTGCTTATAACAACCCATGGCCAGATACATCGTCTAAGCGCATCAGTCTCCAATATAGCTGTAAACATCCATTTAACACAAGGATTCTAAACATCTTTTGCAAACTGAATGTCACACTCTTCACTATGCTCCAGTCTCCATGGCACAATTTGAACCACTTCTTGAAAGCTTATGATATCACCTATCAAGAGCATCACGGAAAAGATACTGGCCACAATTACACACCAAGATCCCTGCAGTGATCTCTAACCACAACAAAACTATTTAATAACTCATCAAGTACTTCAACAGGAAAGTCTCAAGCTGCATAAAAAGCAGACTGCATTTTTCAGTATCAAACATTAATGTGCTAAACACAAATGTGCAATCTTAAAATAAAATTGCAAACTTCAAAAAAATATCACTATACCACTGTTAGAGCACTTTTTGTATGGAAGCTTTTCCTCATAACCTTGGACATTGGGAACTGTGCCCTTCCATGCCTTTGCTACAAGATCGCTGCATCTCAAAATAAGTGGAAGACTCCCAAGATACCACAATACTATAGTTAAGGGTACCACAATACTATCAAGTTAAGAGTATAATCAAATAATATCTCAAATTGATGATTACACTCTGCAGTACCAAACATTACTGCATTTAATTTCTGCCTTGCTCTTGCAGTGTCTGGTCAACAATACAACACCCTTTTCAGAGCAAGAACATCAGGAAATGTATCCTTCCTCATATCCAAATGGTCTACATGCATGCTGCCTACACTGCTCATGGTCCTCTTACTAGAGGTCTTGAAGTCATATTATATGAGAGTTTGTACTGTCTAGCACAAGTGAATATTCTGGCCCTTGTTATTACTGGTAATCCATTAACATTCCAGAAATAAAATTGGAACCCCATAATACATTACATGGTATATCAAAGTCTACCTGCTTCCCCTAAATAAAAGGTACCAGCTTACAAGTGGTGCACCTGATAAACACCCAGACAAAAAATAGCCATCTGTGATCCCAAATGAGTGGGGCATAGATAATATCAGAATGATTCTTAACGAACATCCGTCCTAGAGTAATGACAAAGTTCGTTTGTTGTGTACATTACTTGAAATTGTTTTGGAAAACAATGTCTGTTTTTTTCAACCATGAATTTTATGTGCAGAGGGTTGGCGTGGCTATGGGCACAGCATGTGCGAACAGCTACACCAACCTAGCACTTGTCAAATGGGAAAAAGAATATGTGTTGTCTTCCAATGTTTTTTCAGAACATGTGTTATGTTATGTATGCTTTGTGGATGACCTTTATTTTATTATGGAGTGGCACTATTGATAGACTGGAAACTTTTATAACATTTTTGGGGAATTCTACTAATTTCTTAATATTCACTTATAAATATTCTTCTAACTGCATTGATTTTTTGGATGTGATGATCAATAAGGCTAATTTAAGTAAAATTAACACAAGTTTATATAGAAAACCAGACCATAAAAACAATTTGTTACACAGGGAAAGTATGCATCCTAGGCATGTCCCACGTAATGTTTTGAAAGGACAATGTTATCAAGTTATGCGTTTACATAATGATAACCATCAATTACAGACAGCCCTGAATGAACTAAAATCTGATTTTCTACAGAGAGGTTATAAGAAATATGAGATTGACTCTTGTATAGAAGCAGTATGGGCTGTATAGAAGCAGTATGGGCTTAAAGAGAAAATAAATGCAAATCTTACTTTAATGAGAGGATGGTGGTCACTGATTCCACAATGACACAGATTCCGCAGAAAACTCAACATGCAAGGTTCCCTGTGTCTTTTTCTAGCAATATTGATCCCTTTTGAAACATAGTTAAGAAGTGGAATATTTTAAATACTATAGAAGAACTGAAAGGTATCATAGATGTGGTTCCCCATTTTACTTTTAAGAATAACAAATCATTGAAGAGACATCTATGCCAACATGGGCACATGTATACAGAGCGAAGACTACCTAATAAACAAGGTACATTTATATATATATATATATATATATATATATATATATATATATATATATATATATATATATTATATGTAGACTTGCTTAGCATGTAAATATACTTATAATAGGGCTCTCTATAGGCATCCCACCAACGGCTTTAAAATAGAACCTAGATTTTATGCAGACTGTAGAACCACTAATTTAGTATATTTTTGTTTTTGTACTATATCCCATGCTTTTTACACTGGAAAGACTAATCGTCATTTTAAAGACAGAATATTAGAACATTACAGGGACAAAGGAAATAATGCACTAGCACAACATGTGCTACACTTTGGTACTGACCATAATTTTAAATTCATGGCTACAGAGATCATTCATACTAATATTAGGGGTGGCGATGTTAGGAATATTACTGAGGCTGTTGAACAAAGATGGATTTTGACGCTACAAGCAGATAAACCACCAGGTCTCAATGGGGCCACCTCCTTGAAACCTTTTCTTAAGGGATGTTCTTTGAAACACTGATACGTAATTATGTTTTTATTTACTCAAATTTCTAATGATTTTTATACTATATAAATGCTTTTTACTAGGTATAGGTGTTTAATTATGTAGAGGTGCTGATTTGATACGGAGTGCTTTAAATTGTGGAGTGATGTTGCATTGTGTTAGTCTGATGAAGCTATCTAGATGTTCATGAAAGCGCTTACTTTTTTCTTACCATAAAAGTGTTTTTTTACCTGAAGCCTGGATAGTTTATGCCGTTATTCTTATTTTGATTCTCCAAATAATGCTAGTTCCCGTATTTCCAACAAAGGGGTTACTCAGGGTGATGTCAGAGCCCTTAATACCACAATTTCTTTACACAATTTCAAGCCACCTCTCTAGGGGATAGACCTAAAGAGAAAGTTGATGTCCATCCATTTTTTCCAACATGCCTCTACCAGTAAAATCAGTTTCAAAACCGTTCCAACAATGCTCACTCTGCAGAGTCAGGAATATGAAAGGAATTCTCAACAGAAGGCTGAGTAACAAAGAATCCAACTTGGACACTAATTTGAGCACTTATACTTTGATTGATTCACAACTCAGCCTTTTAAATAAAGGCATTAATTTTGTTCCAGCTATATTTGGGCAATGTGACTGCGGATTTAAAGATGTTTTGTAGAAATTTAATGTTGAAATGTATTTATCGAGACAAGACTGAGTACGACGTTACTGCCTTCAAAAGACCTAGTACTTTCATACCACAGAATAACTTGTTCATGGATACATTTTTTTAAGAGTTATCAATGAGAAATTGCCTTGAATAAAAGACACGGGCATTGTCATAATATAATGCATTCTGAATGTAAAGCTTTGAAGGAACTGTAAGCAAATGAAGACATCATCATTTCAGCAGTCGATAAGGGAGGAGAAATAGTGGTTATGAGCCAACATGACCATCATACTAAAATGAAAGATATGCTCAAGGACAGTGCAACTTATCAAAATGATCATTGGGGCAATGATTAAACAGATGCTACATGATGTACAGGAAGTCTTGCATGAGCTACTATTAATCTCTAAGACAGAGGAATCTTTGAGTTTTTTTTTACTGTGACCAAAATCCAAAAATCCATAAAAATTATTACAATCCCCCACTAAGACCAACTGTAGCTAGTGAGGGATGGTTAATGGAAATTACCTCTTTTTATTGACAAACAATTGCAAACAATCTCTCAAAATCTTCCTACTATTTTGAAAAACAGCAAGCATTTTTTGAGAACTTTATATACAAGAATTGGACACATACACGATTTACAATCTTGCTTACTTGTCACAATGGACATTACTAGTCTTTTTACAGTCACTCCAAATGGTTATGGGATAAAGGCAATAGAAAAAATACTGAATAGCTCCCAAAGCGTGAGTAAGAAAATAACCAACCTAATATGCTGCTTACTAGAACTGTTTCTTGAAAATAATGTGTTTATGTATGATGATAAAATGTATTGGCAAAAGTGGGGGGTTGCCATGGGCAACCCCTGCACTAACAACTATGCCAATATTGTCTTAACTGACTGGGAAATCAATTACTTATTGAGTAACAATGCATATATATCCTGCATTCTTTACTATGGTCGCTTTGTGGACGATCTGTTTATGCTGTGTCTGGTCTGTTCCTGAACTACATGACTTCCTCCAATATTTGGAGGGAACCACTGATTTTTTAAGATTCACGATGCAGTACTCTGACCATACCATTAATTATTTGGATATAACATTGAGATTGCATCCCACTGGAGGGACTGTAAACCACTGTCTACAAACAAGACTGTAGGAGGAATGCATTAATAGACAGATGAAGTATGCATCCTAAACATATCTACAGAAACATAACTAAACAACAGATCTTGCTTTGCTCTCACTTGAATAAGAATCATGAGCTTTTCATAGCAGAAAGCGAACATTTAATACAGGATTTTAAAGCAAGAGGGTATAAAGAAGAAGAATTACGGCAGACTTTTCAGAATTACAGATCCACTACTGGCAAACCTTTTTACTCTGAGAAATCAATTAGACAAAATTGTAACAGGATCTTGAAAATAGAACCCAGAATATTAGACTAACTTTAACTTATTCGAGTGACACTGATCTAGTGTCCCAGGTTATAAAAGAATTGGAGAATTTTACCATGTGATGAGGATCTGAGATGTACTGTACGGGCCAAACCGTCTTTTTCACTTAAAACAAACAATATTAAACAGCTTCTCTGCCATTGCACAATTAATAGATGTACAACTAAATATAATAAAACCGGTACTTTCCTTGTATGTCATGTAGTTGTTGTAAATATATCTCAAAGGAATGCTATTTCATACAACCACAGACAAAAGTTACCACTTATCTGCATTTACATACTGCAAGACTTAAATACATTTTATGTTGCTACTTGTTTAAAATGTGATTGTTTTTATGTGGGCAAAACGAATCCCCAACTTAAGGAGAAGATTTCAAAGCACGTTAGTGATATACGTCTTAAAGACAATAAAAACCCTTTATATGGTAACATTAACACAAATCTGCCACATTCATTCTCCTTTACAAGTAATACGTGAGAATTTGAGAGGAGGTGTTTTGGCTTTGCTCACAGAACAAGCAGAGATGAAATGGATTGGTGATTTATAGGCCGACACATCTCCAGGCCTAAAAACATGTATTCCATTGAAACCAGCTTGGAGAGGGCATCACCTTAAATCTTAGGTTTGAGTGGATGACTATCATTGATATCCAATTATATTTCATTGAAATCAGTTTTGAGAGGGCATTGCTTCAAACTATATGTTTGATTGGATGAATCTATCACTCTTACCCAATGGAAATAAGGCACATATACTGCATAGTAATCTGCCGTGCATAAATATTTTGTTGCATTCTACTACCACTTCACCGCATGAGAACATGGGATAGCAACCAGTCCTGCTTGAACATCCTGTTGCTACTTATTCTATTTGACCGTTTCTCCTTTTTTCTATATTTACAATGGGACTGTAGAATATGCATTTTACACAGACCAAACTGCATACTGAGAAGTTGTACAACAGCATTTATTCCAATTGGTTATTGCAAGAGCACTGTTTTTGGCCCCATATTAGGATTGGATAGATCAGTTTTCCTCCCCTGATGTTGCATCTGATAATGACACTTGCATTTCTACTTCTATTTTTATTCCTTCATGCTGCAGCAAGTGGTATTGAGGATGTGCTGGTTACATGAATGATTACAATATCCAATGGGCTTGTGACAACTGAAAGTCTAATGACTATGATTGACACATCCCACAGGAATTGAATATGGTGGAGGGTATTTAATAACCTATGGGTAATGGCCATAAATAGACACTATGCGGGAACCTCACATTTGATTGGTGGACTGTTTTATAATGTCCAATGTGACTGCGATATGTGATGCTCTGTAAATCTGCATAAAGAAGTTGCCATTTATAGTTGTATACTGGATTGGCTGACTGGATAGAATTCCCAAATCTATTCAATAAGATTTTGACTGATATAACTCATAGGAATGGACTAAGATCAAGAATTTATGTTTTCCTAATTTTGGAACTGAATAAGATGGAGGGCATTTTGTAACCTATGGGTAACGGCCGTGAATAGGCACTACCTTAGAGCTTCACATTTGATCGGTGGACTATTTCACAATGTCCAATGGGACTGTGATATGTGAAGCTCTGTAATTTGCCACAGAGAAGATGTCGTTTAAAATTGCATACTGATTTGGTTGATTGGCTAGAATTCGTATATCTATTCAATAGGATTTTGACTGATAATCCTTACAGGAACTGATCAAGATTGAGAATTTGTGCTTTTCTAATTTCGTGCTTTGATTATAATCATGGAATCTAGCAACGTCATTGATTTTTTGACTTTGTTCTTGATTGGGCTTTTTCTACTTGTTGGAATGCTGTCTTTCTGATGCAGATTGAGATGATGGCATATGCATTTTTTTTGATAAGTGCCGTATCCAATACAGATGCTTTATTACTGAGGTTGAAATGGCATTGCTTCAAATATCGCACATAATCTGTTTTTATTTGTATTTAAGTGGTATTATGATATTTGGGGTATATATGAGATGGCAGTGAGTAGGCATTGACACTATGACGTGTCTGACTGGGTGACTTCTACAATATTCTATGAACTCTTAGTGAGTGATATGGAAATCGGCATATATAAGGTGCCGCCACTTACTGTTTGGCCTGTTGGAGCCGATACTCAAATTTGATAGGGTGGACCTTTTTACACATCTCCAATGGGACTATGTTTTAATACACTTACAGGAACTACTTGTGAATAGGAGTCCTTTATATCCTTTATATGATTGGATTGTTTTTATCTTAATGTCAAATGAGCAGATATTTCCCTACTCTTGATGGAAGGTACAGGAATTGGTTTTAATACTGCTAATTTGAATTTTATTTTTGACTGGGTGCTTTTTTATATAAATATCCAATAGGATCAAAGTTTGCATTCACCTGATGAAGGATACGGACGTTATCCAAAAGCACTTATCGTTTTTTATTAACTGTGGAATTATTAAAACATTTTATTTTCATTACTTTTCTGTCGGAGATATTGTGAAATACTGAAGCTATCCGAAAGCACTTATTTTTTATTCACTTTGGAATTATTAAATCCTTTTATTTTTATTACTTTGTCTGAGATATTGTGATTTACTCCGTTTTATGCTGTCATGGTGGTGGGGCTTTGCTTTGTTTTTCTTATAGTTTTGGTACCGCAGTCCACACCTTCCTAGTGGTTTATCCATGGTTATTCATTATATACATCTCACATACACAAACAAATACATAACATGTATATATTATAGTAATGGTCCACGTTGCTGTGTGACTTGAGATATACCTCCGTGAACTATATGAAGAGAGACATGAATGAGCTCGCTGAACATGTGTCCCTGGCAGGTATGTTCTTCGTCTTTGTGAGGCTGCTAAACCCAGCTAGCTAGAATTTTGAAAATAATCCTATGTCATTTGTAAATATTAATAGATCCATAGGCTTGTCTTACAAATGCTAGTAAAATGTATGTTATGGGCTGAGCTTCAAAAATGCAACCACGCTGCACCCTACTGGAAAAGAGCAAAACTCTAAGAAAATAAGATGAATTGTTTATGATGGTGGTTATCTCAGCTAGGAGACAGAACGTCTGTGACTAGAAATTCTATTAATATCTGAAACACAATCACGAACAGCAAACTTGAAAAAAGACACCAGTGATAAATCCAACAGGCTTAAAAATACGGACACAAACCTAGCGCTTTCATTCACATTTATTCCTTTGTGAACTTCTTCAGAAATAATTCACCATCTACTCCCATATAATTTATACACTTTAAATTAGTCACATGTTTTATGAGGTCATAAAAAATGTGCATCTTAAAGACATATCAATTAAAATACAATAAAATATAAAAGTTATAAATGCATACGTATAATATTCTCAAATTTATAACTTTTCTTTAAAAAAAATGTATATATATTATTAGTGGAGACATACCAACTCTAATTTTGTCTCATTTGTAAAAAACATTTTATATTAATGGATTCATTTAATCCAGGAGCGAAATCAGCTCCTAAATGCAACTGCCAAAGAGACTCTTTACATTCTAAAAGCACTTTAGTATCACCCACAAAAGCCCCTGATGGAACAGAATCCAGAACTGAAAAAATGAATTTCTTAAAATTATTACAAACCAGGGAATGTTTAGCCAAGGCATTAACTATTAATAGCTAACAGATATTCACTAATCCTTTTTCTGAGACATCTTGTAGTCATACCTATATAGAAAACTAGAACATGTAGAACATTGAGCTGTGTAAACCACTTTTGTCAGTGCTACACGTATAATAATTTTTGGACCAATATGTCTTTTTTATATATGTGAAAAATAAACAGAAGAACAATTACTTATGTACCTACATTGTCTGCAACTGTTGCATGCGTAGGTACCCTTAGTTAAAATTTTTGGATCTTTGTTATATTCACTTACTTTGATTCCCCATTCTAAAATGTTCTTAATATTTTTGGTGTTTTTGAAAATAAATTTGGGTCTTTCACCTATAACTTTTATCAATTCTTGGTTACCCAAAAGAACCTTCTAAATTATCCACTATTATCTTTTTGATGGACCACATTTCATTGGCAATAAGCAAAACAAAAGCACATGAAAATTCTTTGTGAGAACCATTAAGCTTTCTATTGAAAATATTATTTGTTGTTCCAGAAACTATTGAATAGGAAAACAATATAGGGGAGGCTTTATCTTTTCTAAGTATCAGCACTTCCTTAACAATACTTTGTAACCATGCTGATTCATATCCCCTAGCTATAAAAAAGGGATATAAATAAATCAACTTCTTTAGAAAAAGTTACATCCTGCGACGTTAACCTACTGAGTCTAATAAGTTGTCCCTTCACTACTCCTTTTTTCATGTGGAATGGGTGCAAACTATTTTTATGTAAATAATAGATAATAGTGGATAATTGTTTGTTTGTAATAATTTTAAGAAATTCATTTTTCAATTCTGGATTCTGTTCCATCAGGGGCTTTTGTTGGTGATACTAAAGTGCTTTTAGAATGCAAAGAGTCTCTTTGGCAGTTGCATTTAGGAGCTGATTTCGCTCCTGGATTAAATGAATCCAATAATATAAAATGTTTTTTTTACAAATGAGACAAAATTAGAGTTGGTATGTCTCAACTAATAATACATATACATGTTTTTTTAAAGAAAAGTTATAAATTTGAGAATATTATACATATGCATTTATAATTTTATATTTTATTGTATTTTAATTGATATGTCTTTAAGATACACATTTTTTATGACCTCATAAAACATGCGACTAAAGTGTATAAATTATATGTGAGTGGATGGTGAATTATTTCTGAAGAAGTTCACAAAGGAATAAATGTGAATGAAAAGCGCTAGATTTGTGTCCGTATTTTTAAGTCTATTGGATTTATCACTGGTGTCTTTTTTTCAAATTCTTTATTGTCTGAAAACAGAAATAATTACAGGTTTCCATGGTAAAAGTGTTTAACAGTTTTACAACTTCCAGTTCTAGGCAAACCTTCTGAGAGATAAGTATTTTGACATAGGGGTGTTAGGTTCCTGTTAGCCTGGGAACTAAAGGCAGAGATGACAAGAAAGATGCAATCGGAGATAACCCGGCAGAAATATTTGATATAATTTAAGAACCATCTTAGAGAGTGAATCTGTGCATTTTGTATCTTGTCTTTGGACCTGTAAACATCCATTCAGCACTTGCATTTGCCTGGCTCTGTAAGTAAGACTTGGATCATAGTATCTCACTGAGAGATAGATAAGAATACAATATGATTAGTTTAGATGTTTTCTGTATTTATGTGAGACTGTCCTGCAATGTTGTTTTAAAGTATTTCCTGTGATTCTGAACTCTGTTGTCACTGTGTTGAATTATTGAGTATTGTCTTGTGTTTTTTTAATTAATTATTAAATATATTTAAACATTTTAATTGTGGAAGGTTTGTTTAAAAGATATTAAGCTCTTAGAGTAATTGCATATGTATTTGGTGATACTGTACAGGCCACTCAAACAGCCTTAGTCTTGGACACACTTACCATTTGGATAACAGTAACATTACACAGTAGAATTGGTCACCCTTTGGGAAGGGCCTTACAGTAGCTGATAAGTAGTAGTTGGTGGCAGCTGGTACTACCGTATAGTCTGGGCAGAAGGTGGCACAGCTAGTAAGCCTGTGCCAGCCTCCGCCAGGAGTGTCTGTGTGTTTGTATATAAATCAAATATCAAGGTGTGTGTGTGTGTGTGTGTGTGTGTGTGTGTGTGTGTGTGTGTGTGTGTGTGTGTGTGTGTGTGAGCTACTTGGGCAGGGCCATGAAGCACTGGTTGGACAGATAGGGTGCTGGAGGTTTTGTCTTGACCACTCGGCTGAGATCTTAACCATATAGCTGTGCCAGTCAGAAGTCTTATTAGAGATCTGGATAAAGAGAGAGAAACCAGCTCCAGACTGACTGTGATCTCTATGTGCTCTTAAGGGAAATTGTACCTTACTGTGTGTACTTATCTTCAAAATGTGCACGTCCCTCACTGATGCTAGTGATGAGGATTGAGACTCCATGATTACTGGGCCAGTGCAGGGGCATCACATATTAATTGGTAGCAGTGGTGGGATAGCTACATCACATATTAATTTGCTTGTAGTGGTGTGGATACTGAATTCCTGTAGCTTGTGAACAGTGATCAACTCAATCAGCCATGCAGTGAACATTCAGAGTTCATTTCACAATTGTTTTATTTATTTACTTATTTTTTTGTTAGCTTAGTTAGTCAAGGAGAGCAAGCAAATATGTCAGCAGAGGAGTATGGTAAGCTGACAATGAGCCAGTTGGTGGAGATGTGCCAGGCTGAAGGACTGGTGCATGCCAACCTGACTAAAGCAGACATAACTGCAGCTTTATTCACAGCTGCATCAGAGAATAGCAACTAGGATGAAGATCAGACTGGCTGTGGAGATGTACAACTCTCAGAAAATGGACAGCTCAACCTTTCCACAGAGGACTTAAAAAAGAGACATGAGCTAAGGGCCAAGCATTTGTAAATACAGGCAGTAGAAAGACTAAGGCATCTACAGACTGAGGAAAATGAGAAACTGCTACGCCTGGAAGCTGAGGAGAAGGAGAGGCAGACATGAAAAAGAGATGCTGAGTCTTTGCCAAAGTCATGGAGGTAATGGGGAAGGGAGTAACTGAACCCCAGAAGCAACAAAGGTCAGTATATTTCTTTACAATTTACAGAGGGGGATAATTTTGATAGTTTCATTCATATGTTTGAGAGGGTATGTAAACAGTATGATGCTGACCAAGGGCTCTGGGTACAGTTGCTGACCCCCATGCTCCACGATAAAGCTGTAACTGTTCTTTCCAAACTGTCTGATAATGACTGCTTAAATTATGTTGTTGTGTCTTTCAGCTTTTCCCGGTTAGGGGTCGCCACAGTGGAACTCCGATCTGCTAATGATTGGTAGTTGATTTTTACGTGCCGAGTTACCAGCCCTGATGCACAACCTTCAATGAAGGTACGCCCATTCACGCATGTCTCCATGCAGAAGACGCTCTGAGAATCGAACCAGACAGCGTCTTACTGTGAGGCGACAATGCTACAACGTTGTAAAAAAACTGATTACTAGAATGTTTTAAGTTAACACCAGAAGCTTATAGGAAAACGTTTTGTGAGCATAGATGCAAGGCAGATGAAAGTGTGTGTGAATATTTTACTGAACTAAGCACTTACTTTCATAGGTGGGTGAGTGGATGTCAGGTCACCACTTTTGAAGGGCTGACAAGACTTTTTGGTGAGGGAACAAGCCCTTAGCACTTTGCCTGAGGACATGAGAATCTGGTTAGCTAATAGACAATACCTTACTGTAGATGAGTTGGGGAAGAAGGGAAACCTATACCTTGCAAGCTGGGCATCCTTGCACAGGAAAGGGACACCCAGTGCTGCTCAAGAGTCTAAGGGAACCCATGGTGGGCAACCCAGACTGCCCCAGCAGAATCTGCCAATAGCAGGGGAAGCTACTAGTCCAGGTACATGTCCAGGACCCAGGGTTAAATGTTTTAAATGCAATCAGTGGGGCCATGTAGCATACAGATGTCCACATGGGCAAGGTGGGAGAGCCAGTAAGTGGGAATGACAAAATGACAGCAGTAAGTTGTCTCAAGACAACAAGGGTACCAAACTACTAGCATGCAGATCTCCTGATAGGGAATGATTTTGATAATGCAGTACCATGTGTGCATGCAGTTACATGCAGTCAGGCATGGAGACAAGCAT